>NW_028253831.1:0-10000 GCF_964263255.1 Lissotriton vulgaris | reverse complement strand
CAAAATTATGTTTGTAAGATCAATGGGAGATCCCAGCCGGGAGCCCCATATAGCGGAAAAGTCAGCAATAGTGGTCATAAATGATCTGTAGATTGGTTTGTATTACATTTCTGTGCAGATAATGCGAGAATACGAGAATAAAGTGGTCAAGTGCATAGCAGTTGGGTATTAATATGTGCAAAATACATAGTTTGATGTTAAATTCATATATTCGAGTGCCAATTAAAAGTATAAAAGACCATAAATAAATAATTCATGATAATATATACACAACAACCGGCACACCATGAAAGACATGAATATAATTATATATAAAATCTTAAAACCCAAAATATGCTATACAAAATATAATCATGGCCACTTAAAATTTCCACATATCCGAATACTCACTTAAATACAATGACACATTCAATTATAGGTAATGATACATATCTTCACACATATTAAGACCATTAGGATTCTTCGTATCTAGCTCTAAAATATATTTTGTTTCCAACTGTCGCAGAGCTTTGTCCCTGTTTCCTCCTCTTCTGTTTATGGGAACACTGTCAATGACAAAATAAGATAAAACATTAAGATTATTCCCATGTTCAGACTTTACGTGTCTTGCGACGGGATATGTTTGATCTGAATTGACAGTTGCTCGCAAATGTATTAGTATGCGAGCTTGTACTGCAAGTTTAGTGCTTCCTACGTAACGGAGACCACAAACACAATTCAACACATAAACTGCATACCTAGTCTTGCAGTTAAAATTGCCCTTGATCTCTATTACCTCCTCAGAAAATGCATTCTTGTAGGACTTGGTGTTTATTCCAAACTTGCAAGCTCTGCAGCTGCTGCATTTGAAGAAACCCTTCTTAGTGGAAAACCATATATCTTTATTGAGCAATTCTGGGCTATTTTTGACCAGATCTGACCTCATTGAATATGCCTTTCGGTAAGTGATATTCGGTTTGACAGGCAAGACACCTTTTAGAACCCCATCAGTTAATACTATGGGCCATTGGGCATTGATGATCTTTTTGATGGCATGCGATTGCTTGCTGTACGTTGTGATAAACCTGCATTGGGAATTGCCATCACTAGCATCTTCATCAGGAGATGAAATTAAATACTCATTGTCAGTTTGCGAGGTAAGTTCTGGTTGTAATAGGGTCGCCCTATCTTGCAGATTGACCTTTTGTAAAGCCTTCTTGATCTTTTGGGCCCCATAACCTTGTGCTAGTAATCTGGCTTTAGCAATTTCCTGTGAATCTTTCCAGGCCTTCTCTGTACTGCATGCCCTTCTAATTCTCGAAAGTTCTCCATATGGGAGACTTTCTATAGTATGTTTAGGATGAAAACTGGACGCATGCAACAGCGTATTGCCTGCCGTAGGTTTTTGATACAGGCTAGTCTCAATAATTCCATAATGAATTGAGACTTCAATATCCAAAAAGTTAGTAACTGTATTACTGATGCTGCTGGTGAAGGTTAAATTGAGATCATTCTTGTTAATCTCTGAGACAAATGCATTTGCCCCTCTATATCACCTCTCCATATAATAAAGACATCATCTATATATCTCCACATATGGGCAATATGTTCATCAAATACAGCCTTATGCTGTCTTCTGAGGACAGGCTCCTCCCACCAGCCAACATGTAAACATGCATAACTGGGGGAGAAGCATGCCCCCATAGCAACACCCCGTTTCTGTCTATAAACCTTTGCATCAAAAAGGAATACATTGTTCATTAGACATTTACGGATCATAGCATTTATCATTTTGTTATGTTGGTACAATCCTATCTCCCTCTGACCCAGATAGTACTCAACTGCTCTTAATCTGTCCTCATGTCTGATGCATGTATATAACGCTGTTATGTCCAGTGTGAGAAATACCAGATCATTTGTCCAATGCACATTATTTAGTTTATTCAAAAAGTTTCTTGAATCCTGAAGAAAAGTAGGCAAGGCTGTGACAAAATCTTGCAGATAGAAGTCAACATATTTAGAGGTGCTTTCAAATCAACTATTGATAGCTAAGATAATAGGTCTCCCTTGCAGTGGATTCAGTCCTTTGTGAATTTTTGGGATCAGGTAAAATAAGGGTAGCACCGGATGTTCATTGTACAAAATTTGTATTCCTCCTTAATTATTAACCCTTCCCTCTGCCATTGTGATAGTTCAATTTTATAGTCATTATTAATTTTGCGGGCCGATATTCCATCACTGCGTTCATAACAATCTGAATCAGATAGTTGTCTAAAAGCTTCTGCTCTATAGAGTTCTTTGTCCCACAGGACTATGTTGCCCCCTTTGTCCGCAACATTGATAACAACCTTTTTATTCTCCTTTAGTTTCTTCATGAGTTGGAAATATGCTTTTGTTTTAACATTGCATGTGGATCTCGTTCTACAAACATTTCTGTACAAAATCTTAAGCTCGTCTGTTATCCTTTCATGGAAAATATCCAGGGCGTCTCTCGGCATGATAGGCACGATTGTCGATGGTGGCTTAAATGGACTGTTACCAGGCAGTGAAATATTAATACCTTCATTTTGTGCCACCGATTGTGAGTTCTGTGTGTCAGTGCTATCATTCATCAACGTATGTAAAGTAACTAGCGTTGGTATTGTTCTTGCTGTTAACGTTGATGATGTTTTAGATGTTGAGAGATTGTTTTTGTTCGTGATATTACCCTGATTTTTTAACAGAAAAAACTTTTGTAATTTCAGCTTACGAATAAACTTATATACATCCACACGTGTGCGCACAAAGCCAAAATTACTTTCTGGGCAGAAACTCAAGCCCAACGATAACAACTGTTGCTCTGCAGAGTTAAGTTCAATGTCAGTAACGTTCACGATAGTTTTATTGTTATTACCTGGAATTATCTTTGCCAGTTCCTCTTCTGACGTCCTCTGCCTGTTGAGTTTTGAGTGTTTGCGCCTTTGTTTCCGCCGTCTGTTCCTTGCTTGCCGGTTTGTGGTTGTGTGCCCCTCGACCGAAGGGACTGCAGTCTTTCTTCCCGGATAAAATCCAGTTCGTCCGCATATGTCGTGGGACCCAACGATATTAAAGATGAACTCGACATCCCCGAGACAATACCCAAGTCTGATTCCTGGCCACTCGCTGTCAGACTGGTGATGGACCCCAATTCATGACTGCTGGTGTTAATTGCAGGGTCCGTTACATTCACCCGTGTCATCGGCGGAATAGAACGGGTGAGGGCCCTGTGCTTCTTAACAGAGTCGTACTTTTGTGCGAAAGTGAAGACTTGCCCCCTCTCGTAATCGTTTTTATCCCGGGCAAATTTCCAGACCTTCCTGGCTTTGATGGTATCTTCCAATTTGTTTTTTCTGTCCATGATATCCTTTAGTAATTTATCGACCACATTCTTGTTATCAGGGTTAGTGAGTGCATCAATCTCCGCGGTCAATCTTGCAATTTCCTTCAGATCAACTTCACGGTCCACTTTGGCATATTTTATTAGTAGACAAACCAGTCGCATTGATGCGTCGAGGTTGCTCTCCGCCCAGTCTTTCATTAGCTGAGGATTAGGATTAGCGAAACTGGGCGCCAACATTATGCGCAATCCTCTTGGCACTCGCCCCGCTTCGTGATATTTTTCCAGCGACTTGATTTCCCACCACTTCGTCATTTAGCTTCTGTGGTGTTTTTCCAAAGTCTTAGCCAAATTTTTAACATCCCCTGGTGGCAACAATGTTTCCACTCATGTGGAGGGAGTGACAACAGACAGTAGGTTTGCAAACAGATCTTCCGCTGATTTTTCCCGCAAGGCAAACGCTTCCTCCATTTCGCGGCATCTTTGGTTTTAATTAATGCTCGATATGTCCAAAACACGCCTCTCGTCGGCGGTTTAAGTAAATCCTCTGCTTGCTACCACAACCTTTTCACCTGCTCTCAATATCAGGGTTCTTTTTTGGTCCCGGATTTTCGCTGGCGTTTCACGTTAACCGGCAACAGTCAGCCGACTCACCGGTACGTCCCACACCTGGCACGGGCTCCTCCTTTGATGATGTAGCAGGGGGCTGATCAGAAATGACTCTCCTCGAGCCTGCCTCCAAATGACTTGTTGTAACAATCAGCCGCAATACGAAAAGGGGTCCGTTTAAGAAAAGCCAAGTCCAGCTCTTCTATCAAATGCGCTGATGCTCCCGCAGCACACCGCACAAGACAGCGCTCCCCAGGAGAACAAACGGACACCAAGTTTCAGTGGTAGGTGTAGCAGAGTTTTTTTATTTTTTCATCAGCATAGTGCCAAAGGTGCCACAATCCGACGCGTTTCGGCGAACCTGTCGCATTGCTCACCAGATACCAGCGTTTGTGATTGTGAAAAATTTAAATAGTGAACCACCAATAGCAGCACTCCTTGTCATAGGTCACATGACCATTTAGTCATTGTTGCATAGCAATGGAAAACAGACTCATATACATGCTTTTTCTAAGTGCTAATATTCACAACTGAATTAATATCTGTATAAATACAAACACAGTACACATAAACCTTGTTTTTTAGCGATAAATTTCTCATCATGATTACATTGCCCTATTTCATGTTAAAACAATAAATACTAGAATCATTATTAAAATCATAACAATACCTAGCAATGAAATCATTTTGTGCTTATACCTGCTTAATACAGTATATTGACAACATAATAGAACTGTTCTCAACTCCAAAAATACGCTCAACAAAATATTTGGTCATGTGTGTGCAAAAATACTGTTTAAATTCATAAAAAGTGCTGTTGTGCAAGAAGAAAGTGCAGCCAAGTGAATAAAGTGCAAAATTATGTTTGTAAGATCTATATACAATTCCCACTTCCTCCAAAGACAAAGTGCGAGGCCACAGCAGGGGAACACGAGGAAACACCTTTATTCCATCACAGAGGAAAGAAGAGCAGTTCCACCACCACTATCGGCGGATGCATTTCGGCAGTTACTTGAGCCTTCCTCAGCGCCAGTGGTATGTTGCTTCAGGTATAGGCGGGTGTCACAGATAAAGTATCTTGCCCTATGCTGATTGGTTGTACACCGCTCCGCACCATATGGTGAATGCCTATCGTAGCCATCGCTGGAAAGTCACTCCATGTTCTGTGACTACCAGTCCCAGCATGCATAGTTATTGGAAAGCACTTCTGGGCGATGTTACGCAGGGCGGGTTGGTGTTACAAAGGTGTTCACTCTCCGTGCCTCATGCTTCTGGGACACGGTATCTCCTCAGCTCCCCAACCGTTTCAACCTGACAATGTCCGGTATAGATTAAACGGGGACTTGGAAAACAAATTGTTCCTTGCCCAGCGTGAAGCAGAATTGCCTCAACACCGCCTCCTCTCGTCCCGGGCTGACAGGTGGGCTCTGGTCATTCCGGTAACCCAGATCCGCTGCAAAGTTCCACAAACGTAGAAACCAGTGAGCCAGTGCCAGCTTGAAGAAACGGGGACCTCGTATGTGCGACACTGGCAATTGCGCTGTAAATCCAATTCCCACTTCCTCCAAAGACAAAGTGCGAGGCCACAGCACGGGAACACGAGGAAACACCTTTATTCCATCACAGAGAAAAGAAGAGCAGTTCCACCACCACTATCGGCGGATGCATTTCGGCAGTTACTTGAGCCTTCCTCAGCGCCAGTGGTATGTTGCTTCAGGTATAGGGCGGGTGTCACAGATAAAGTATCTTGCCCTATGCTGCTTGGTTGTACACCGCTCCGCCCCATATGATGAATGCCTATCGTAGCCATCGCTGGAAAGTCACTCCATGTTCTGTGACTACCAGTCCCAGCATGCATAGTTATTGGAAAGCACTTCTGGGCGATGTTACGCAGGGCGGGTTGGTGTTACAAAGGTGTTCACTCTCCGTGCCTCATGCTTCTGGGACACAGTATCTCCTCAGCTCCCCAACCGTTTCAACCTGACAATGTCCGGTATAGATTAAACGGGGACTTGGAAAACAAATTGTTCCTTGCCCAGCATGAAGTAGAATTGCCTCAACACCGCCTCCTCTCGTCCCGGGCTGACAGGTGGGCTCTGGTCATTCCGGTAACCCGGATCCGCTGCAAAGTTCCACAAACGTAGAAACCAGTGAGCCAGAACCAGCTTGAAGAAACGGGGACCTCGTATGCGCGACACTGGATATATATATATATATATATATATATATATATATATATATATATATATATATATATATATATATATATATATATATATATATATATATATATATATATATATATATATATATGTATATATATATATATATATATATATATACATACATCCAAAAGAAACCTTCCTCCAAAAAATAAAGACGAGGCCACATAAGGGGAGCCAATTAGAGCCAGCTTTATTGTGGAAGCACCCGACCTGGCGAATGCATTTCGGCATATGGTAAGCCTTCTTCGGCGCCTGGGGTGTTTGTCAAGGAAGCAGCCAATAAAACATCGGTTTAAATACCCACCTCCTCCTTGCTGCTCGTTGCTTGTTCCGTCCCCTCCAGGGGAGATACATTGCAATCGCCTCCCGATGGACGCCCAGTAGCTGGCGCCTACAGGTCCCAAAATGCAATGCAAAGGTGGGTTGGCGTTGCGGAGATGGAGCAGAGTCAGGGATGAAATGATGCAAACAAACTCCCCAAAGTCACAGTGTCCCAAAGTCAAACAAGCTACTCTGGCCCCCTAAATCGCAGCAACCACCAAGTCGTTGGAGTCCTCATAACGGAGACAAAGCAGAAAATCTGCCTCGTCTAGCGAGCAGCCGAATGACTGCCACACCGCTCTATATCTTCCATGGCTTGATGGTGGGCCCAGGAAAATCCAGTAACCTGGAAGCAACAGCGATTCTGCCAAGGCAGAGACCAGTGAATCCTGGGCCAACTGAATGCTGCGGGAGCCTCGTAGACGCGATACTGGACATTGTGTTTAAAATGACCAAAAGAAACCTTCCTCCAAACAAGAAAGAAGAGGCCACATAAGGGGAGCCAATTAGAGCCAGCTTTATTGTAGAAGCACCCGACCTGGCGAATGCATTTCGGCATATGGTAAGCCTACTTCAGCGCCTGGGGTGTTTGTCAAGGAAGCAGGCAATAATACATCGGTTTAAATACCCGCCTCCTCCTTGCTGCTCGATGCTTGTTCCTCCCCCTCCAGGTGAGATACATTGTAATCACCTCCCGATGGACGCCCAGTAGCTGGCGCCTACAGGTCCCAAAATGCATATATATATATATAAATATATATATATATTACCTACTGGCGGTAGCCAGTAGGTATATATAGTTAGGATTTTTTTCCAATGGGATTTCTGAAAATTCTATGTCGAATAACTTTGGCGTTTTAGGACGGAATTGGCTGAAATTTTCAGGAAAATGGCACATTTTGTTTCTGAGCAGCCCCTGAAAATTTTGGGGGGTTTAGTCAATAGGGGGCCGAGAAAAAAGGGGGGTCCCAAAACGCGTTTTTCCCATTAATTTTTCCATAGGGCGGTTGGAATCACTTTTAGCTCGAACGGCTGAATGGATTTACACGAAACTTGGCAAAATTGTAGATATGGGTTGCCCGACGTATCTTTGCTATGTCTCAATATATGTGCTCCAGTGGATTTTGAGAAATTAACGTTTTAAAAAACAGATATATCTGTGACAGCGCTCCGGTTAGCACCCCGGTTCGCGTACCTGACGCGTAACGGAACTTCGCGAAGCGAAGCTGATTGGCTCTCCGGTGTCTATCAACATTCTAAACAGTCCGGAGCGGCCGCCATCTTGTCTCTCGGTAGGATCGAGAGACAAGAGGTGGTGAAAAACGAAGGGGGAAATGAAGGAAAGGGGGCAAGGTAGACCCCTCCTGACCCCCTAGGATTGATGAGGGGGATATTAAAGTGCCCCGCGGGGCAAAAATAAAAAAAATTTTTTTGCGATTTTTCGCCGTAGAGGCGCGTCCCAGTATGCGAACCGGGCAGCTAACCGGCAGCGTAACGGGAGTCTGATGAGAAGCTGATTGGCTGTCAACATTGTAAACAGTCCGGAGCGGCTGCCATCTTGTCTCTCGGTAGGATCGAGAGACAAGAGGTGGGGAAAAACGAAGGGGGAAATGAAGGAAAGGGGGCAAGGTAGACCCCTCCTGACCCCCTAGGATTGATGAGGGGGATATTAAAGTGCCCTGTGGGGCAAAAAATAAAAAAAACATTTTTTGCGATTTTTAGCCGTAGAGGCGCGTCCCGGTACGCGAACCGGGCAGCTAACCGGCAGCGTAACGGGAGTCTGATGAGAAGCTGATTGGCTGTCAACATTGTAAACAGTCCGGAGCGGCTGCCATCTTGTCTCTCGGTAGGATCGAGAGACAAGAGGTGGGGAAAAACAAAGGGGGAAATGAAGGAAAGGGGGCAAGGTAGACCCCTCCTGACCCCCTAGGATTGATGAGGGGGATATTAAAGTGCCCCGCGGGGCAAAAAAGTAATAAAACATTTTTTGCGATTTTTCGCCGTAGAGGCGCTTCCCGGTACGCGAACCGGGCAGCTAACCGGCAGCGTAACGGGAGTCCGCCATCTTGTGTTTTTGGAGCGTCCGGTTTGCGTACCGGGTAGCGTTCCGGTAAGCGTAACAAGGGGAAAACCAAGAGAAACAGTAAAATAAAATTTAAGGGAATAGATTTCCACCAAACTTGGCAAAATTGTAGGGACTGTTTGTTTGATGTGCCTTTGCAAGGCCTCAAGATATGTGCACGTGTGGATTTTGTCTAATTAAAGTTAAAAAATATATATATATCTGTAAGCGTGCTCCGGCGCGCTTACGTTACGGGTTTTGTTTGCGCTGCAGAGCCGATACGTCACGGTTATGCGACGCGTCATGAGGCGTCTCACATGGCTACGTGATACGTCACGTAATAAAGAATATATTTTACAGCTATAGATATTAGCTTTTAAAAAACCAATGAAATTCACTGAAAAAACCATAGGTTATAGACCATATATAGTTAGGAATTTGCATTTACAAAACCTTGAAAATTCACTGAAAAAACCATAGGTTAGAGACCATATATAGTTAGCTGGGCATTTTATTGATATAAAACCAATGAAATTCCATATATAGTTAGTTGCACTAACTATATATTTCACGCATCCGCAAACCAATGCTGATGATGTCACATATTACATCATTCATGACATGGTCAGTGACATCACTGATGACATCACTGATGACATCACTGATGACATCTCATTTAACATCAATGATCACACCACTGATGATATACTTCATGTGATAATACAATGCACCTCCTTACACTCTAATATAACCTCTGTTACACCTAGTGTAAAATACAGAGTATCATTTTTGAAACCATTGACACACGAATAACATTTACTACATACGCACTCACTGATTCCTATGTCTACACACACATTCACTCATTCACCCATACAATCACTCGTACATACAGTCACTCATCATTACAACACTATCATATGCACTCATACACCTATGCAGACACTCACACACTGCCACTCTTCCATGGAGTTACTCACACACCTAGTCAGTCCTGTAAAGAATCAATCACACTTTGATTTCTTCATCTATACAGTTAAACACAGAACAGCTTACATTTTCACAGATATACTAACACATACTTACTCACTTATACAATCAAATCCTTCATCCATACTCTTATACATCGACTCATTCTTCAATATGTAAAACATATTTAAACTAAAGAAAAACACACATTCACTGGATGATGTCATCAGTGATGTCATTTGAGATGTCATCAGTGATGTCACTGACCATGTCATGAATGATGTAATATGTGACATCATCAGCATTGGATTGCGGATGCGCGAAATATATAGTTAGTGCAACTAACTATATATGGAATTTCATTGGTTTTATATCAATAAAATGTCCAGCTAACTATATATGGTCTCTAACCTATGGTTTTTTCAGTGAATATATATATATATATATATATATATATATATATATATATATACATATAAA
>NW_028253830.1:0-32000 GCF_964263255.1 Lissotriton vulgaris | reverse complement strand
CAAGATACAACTGCTTTCCTGCTCTGGAGCTGCCTCAGTTATAGGGCTGTTGCCCTTTGATGTCCGGACCCTCGCACTTGGAGGTCGGGGGGTCCAGGATGAGGGAGTCCAGACACCCAGCAGGGGGGTGGAGCCAGCGCCCGGGGAGGCTGGGGGCGAGCGGTACCTGGCGGGGGAGAGCCATCGACACCTCTTTCTCCCATTGATCTGCCAAGTAGTCCGCTCACCTCCTGGGTGGATGGTGGTGCCGGGATGTCTGAGGCCTGGCCAGGCCCAGGGTTAGGGTCGATCGGAGGCCACGCGGCCTCGTGGTGCAGTGTCCAAGATGGCGCCCAGGTCGGGCGCGCGGCCCAGTAGTGGATCGGGCCCAAGAGGTCGAGATGTTCAGAGGCAGGGGTCCCGGAGGGGACGGAAAACGTGAAGGGGTGGTGTGTAACACTTGAGGGACCGGGCTCGGGCCTGGTCGGGCAGAGGGGGAGCGGGTCCTTCATGTGGCCTGTCCAACACCCCCCCAGTGCCCCCCAGTGCCCAGCATCAGAGTGTGTGCCTAACACCCTCCCCCCAGTGCCCCCAGTGCCCCCCAGTGCCCAGTATCAGAGTGTGTGCCTAACACCCCCCCACCAGTGCCCCCCAGTGCCCAGCATCAGAGTGTGTGCCTAACACCCCTTCCCCCAGTGCCCCCCAGTGCCCAGCATCAGAGTGTGTGCCTAACACCCCCCCAGCGCCCCCCCAGTGCCCAGCATCAGAGTGTGTGCCTAACACCCCCCCAGTGCCCCCCAGTGCCCAGCATCAATGTGTGTGCCTAACACCCCCCCCCCACCAGTGCCCCCCAGTGTCCAGCATCAGAGTGTGTGCCTAACACCCCCCAGTGCCCCCCAGTGCCCAGCATCAGAGTGTGTGCCTAACACCCCCCCCATTGCCCCCCCAGTGCCCAGCATCAGAATGTGTGCCTAACACCCCCCCAGTGCCCCCCAGTGCCCAGCATCAGAGTGTGTGCCTAACACCCCCCCCAGTGCCCCCCAGTGCCTGGCATCAGAGTGTGTGCCTAACACCCCCCCAGTGCCCCCCCAGTGCCCAGCATCAGAGTGTGTGCCTAACACCCCCCCCCAGTGCCCCCCAGTGCCCAGCATCAGAGTGTGTGCCTAACACCCTCCCCCCAGTGCCCCCAGTGCCCCCCAGTGCCCAGTATCAGAGTGTGTGCCTAACACCCCCCCACCAGTGCCCCCCAGTGCCCAGCATCAGAGTGTGTGCCTAACACCCCTTCCCCCAGTGCCCCCCAGTGCCCAGCATCAGAGTGTGTGCCTAACACCCCCCCAGCGCCCCCCCAGTGCCCAGCATCAGAGTGTGTGCCTAACACCCCCCCCAGTGCCCCCCAGTGCCCAGCATCAATGTGTGTGCCTAACACCCCCCCCCACCAGTGCCCCCCAGTGTCCAGCATCAGAGTGTGTGCCTAACACCCCCCAGTGCCCCCCAGTGCCCAGCATCAGAGTGTGTGCCTAACACCCCCCCCCCAGTGCCCCCCCAGTGCCCAGCATCAGAATGTGTGCCTAACACCCCCCCAGTGCCCCCCAGTGCCCAGCATCAGAGTGTGTGCCTAACACCCCCCCCAGTGCCCCCCAGTGCCCAGCATCAGAGTGTGTGCCTAACACCCCCCCAGTGCCCCCCCAGTGCCCAGCATCAGAGTGTGTGCCTAACACCCCCCCCCAGTGCCCCCCAGTGCCCAGCATCAGAGTGTGTGCCTAACACCCCCCCCACCAGTGCCCCCCAGTGCCCAGCATCAGAGTGTGTGCCTAACACCCCCCCCCAGTGCCCCCCAGTGCCCAGCATCAGAGTGTGTGCCTAACACCCCCCCACCAGTGCCCCCCAGTGCCCAGCATCAGAGTGTGTGCCTAACACCCCCCCACCAGTGCCCCCCAGTGCCCAGCATCAGAGTGTGTTCCTAACACCCCCCCAGTGCCCCCTAGTGCCCAGCATCAGAGTGTGTGCCTAACACCCCCCCAGTGCCCCCCAGTGCCCAGCATCAGAGTGTGTGCCTAACACCCCCCCCACCAGTGCCCCACAGTGCCCAGCATCATAGTGTGTGCCTAACACCCCCCCCCACCAGTGCCCCCCAGTGCCCAGCATCAGAGTGTGTGCCTAACACCCCCCCAGTGCCCCCCAGTGACCCCCAGTGCCCAGCATCAGAGTGTGTGCCTAACACCCCCCCCCCCAGTGCCCCCCCCAGTGCCCAGCATCAGAGTGTGTGCCTAACACCCCCCCACCAGTGCCCCCCAGTGCCCAGCATCGGAGTGTGTGCCTAAAACCCCCCCCACCAGTGCCCCCCAGTGCCCAGCATCAGAGTGTGTGCCTAACACCCCCCCAGTGCCCCCAGTGCCCAGCATCAGAGTGTGTGCCTAACACCCGCCCCCCCCCGTGCCCAGCATCAGAGTGTGTGCCTAACACCCCCCCCCAGTGCCCCCCAGTGCCCAGCATCAAAGTGTGTGCCTAACACCCCCCCACCAGTGCCCCCCAGTGCCCAGCATCAGAGTGTGTGCCTAACACGCCCCCAGTGCCCCCCAGTGCCCAGCATCAGAGTGTGTGCCTAACACCCCTCCCCCAGTGCCCCCCCCAGTGTCCAGCATCAGGGTGTGTGCCTAACACCCCCCCACCAGTGCCCCCCAGTGCCCCCCAGTGCCCAGTATCAGAGTGTGTGCCTAACACCCCCCCCCCCACCAGTGCCCCCCAGTGCCCAGCATCAGAGTGTGTGCCTAACACCCCCCCAGTGCCCAGCATCAGAGTGTGTGCCTAACACCCCCCCCAGTGACCCCCCAGTGCCCATCATCAGAGTGTGTGCCTAACACCCCCCCAGTGCCCCCCCAGTGCCCAGCATCAGAGTGTGTGCCTAACACCCCCCCAGTGCCCCCCCAGTGCCCAGCATCAGAGTGTGTGCCTAACACCCCCCCCCCAGTGCCCCCCCAGTGCCCAGCATCAGAGTGTGTGCCTAACACCCCCCCAGTGCCCAGCATCAGAGTGTGTGCCTAACACCCCCCCCCCAGTGCCCCCCAGTGCCCAGCATCAGAGTGTGTGCCTAACACCCCCCCCCACCAGTGCCCCCAGTGCCAAGCATCAGAGTGTGTGCCTAACACCCCACCCAGTGCCCCCCAGTGCCCCCCAGTGCCCAGCATCAGAGTGTGTGCCTAACACCCCCCCACCAGTGCCCCACACTGCCCAGCATCAGAGTGTGTGCCTAACACCCCCCCAGTGCCCCCCAGTGCCCAGCATCAGAGTGTGTGCCTAACACCCCCCCAGTGCCCCCCAGTGCCCCCCAGTGCCCAGCATCAGAGTGTGTGCCTAACACCCCCCCCCAGCGCCCCCCCAGTGCCCAGCATCAGAGTGTGTGCCTATAACCCCCCTCAGTGCCCCCCAGTGCCCAGCATCAAAGTGTGTGCCTAACACCCCCCCCACCAGTGCCCCCCAGTGTCCAGCATCAGAGTGTGTGCCTAACACCCCCCAGTGCCCCCCAGTGCCCAGCATCAGAGTGTGTGCCTAACACCCCCCCAGTGCCCAGCATCAGAGTGTGTGCCTAACACCCCCCCACCAGTGCCCCCCAGTGCCCCCCAGTGCCCAGCATCAGAGTGTGTGCTAACACCCCCCCCAGTGCCCCCCAGTGCCCAGCATCAGAGTGTGTGCCTAACACCCCCCCCAGTGCCCCCCCAGTGCCCAGCATCAGAGTGTGTGCCTAACACCCCCCAGTGCCCCCCCCCCAGTGCCCAGCATCAGAGTGTGTGCCTAACACCCCCCCCCCCAGTGCCCCCCCAGTGCCCAGCACCAGAGTGTGTGCCTAACACCCCCCCCAGTGCCCCCAGTGCCCCCCAGTGCCCAGCATCAGAGTGTGTGCCTAACACCCCCCCCCAGTGCCCCCCAGTGCCCAGCATCAGAGTGTGTGCCTGTTGGACGTGGCCCATCTGGCAGGTCCGCCCCTGAAGTTTTTATGGTATATGTAACCTGGGGAGGATGATTTCCCCTCTGAGTGAGTGTGAGGAGAGAGCGACCTACCCTTCCATAGGAATGCATGGGGAATGAATGAGTCCTCGGTAGTTCCCGATGCGTAGGGTGTGCAGGGTCAAGTCTGGTATGTATGAACTCGTGAGATTGAATGCTGCGCAACGGTATATGAGGTATGAGTGTGTCTAGTGTAGAAGTTCCCCTTTTGGAAGTTGGCATATTTGTGGAATATGTGCCTGGCGTATGATTGGCCGGGGCTGGCTGGTGAGCCTGGCTCCCAGGATCTGGGAGGGTCTGCCCCGGTGGTGAATGGAGTGTTTAGCATACTGATGTGAGGGGAGGAGTGAGCCTGGGTCTGCTTGTGGATTGACTGTCTGGTTTGAGTGTCATGAATGAGGCTGGGTTTTCCCCAGACAATGCTGGCTCCACCCCCTGGGGTGCGGCTGATGTTCCTAGCCTGGCCAGTGTAAAGAATCCCCCCATAACCAGTTCCAGCTGGTTCTCCCCCTGCCTGCCCCTTCAGACCAAGAATGTGTGTATAAAAAGGGTGCTGTGACACTCTGGACTTGTTCTTGTTCTCAAACTTGAATCTACCAGGAGCTGCTGCTGCTTGGGCTCAGGGTTGGTTTGCCTCCCTGGGCCCTGCCCTACTCCTGGACTCCTGATGGTTTTCCCCCTCCGAGGAGCGGCTACGCTCCACCTGAGGTCCTAGACTCCCTATGGACTTTTGCAACCTTCATCTGGCCTCTGGGGAGCGCTTTTCTCCTGATCCCTAGCACTGAGAGCGCGGCATCTATACCCTAGCGCTTGGGAGCGCTGGATTCATCGAGCCGGTGCCACCCGGCATTTGCCCTGCCCCACGGAGTTGCCAGACGCCCAGCGAGTGCCTACCTCGCCTACCCCCTTGCGTGGCATGTTTACGAGGGAGCCTACTCCTCGCTACCTCCCCGAGTTCACCGCTGCAGCCCGGAGTCGGCTGTGGAGGCGCTGTGCCCGCCTCCCTATCCAGGGCCGCGCTGCCATTGGCGGCCCCGGAGAAAGCATTACCGCCCCGCTATTGGTCCTGGCCGCCGGGACTCCTACCGCGTCATTGCGGGGCCGCGCAGGGATTGGCCCGACCGTGGAGGGCTTCCCCAGGCGCACCCGGCAGTCTAGGGCTCTCCCGGAGGAGGGAGCGCCGCCATCGCCACGACGAAGAGCTGAGGCCCCGTGGAGCCGCCGCCTCTAACAACTGGTGAGTGCGGGCGGGCTACGGGACGCTCCTCTGCCTTGGGGAGTGCTGTGGGTCCGCGAGGCCTCCTCCCTGGGCCCCAGAGTCCGGAAGGACTCCCACGATGCTCCGCCTACGGCTCCTCCTTCCTTGAGCCCCAGAGAGGCTCCCTCTTGGCCCCCTCCACCTCTGAGCCCGGCGAGGCTCCCCCTTTGGCCTTTTTTACTTCCGAGCCCGGCGAGGCTCCGCCTTGGGCCCCCCTCATCTCTGAGCCCGGCGAGGCTCCCCCTTTGGCCCTCTTTACTTCCGAGCCCGGCGAGGCTCCGCCTTGGGCCCCCTTCATCTCTGAGCCCGGCGAGGCTCCCCCTTTGGCCCCCCTTTACTTCCAAGCCCTGAGAGGCTCCACCGTGCCAACGCCCCCCCCTCGTTCTCGAGCCCGAGTGGCTCCTCCAGTTGGCACTCCTTGTCCCCAGGGTCGGCGAAGCCCACACGACGTCCCTCAGTTGCCCAGCACTTAGTGGGCAACTGCTACGTTTAGGTTTGCCCTGGGCTCCCTGCCATGAACATCGAGACTCTGGGCCCCTTGCCCCAGAAAGGCCCGCTGGCCTGTGGATGGCTATGGACTAAGACTAAAGTGATCCCTACAAGTAGCCTATGTTGCACCTCTACCGGTGCTCCTGTATGTTGTGTACCTTGACCTCCTTCGCCCCCCTCTGAATACCAGATGTCCCCTGTATGTGATTCCTAGTAGTGGTCCCTTGGCCCTGCGCTGTCCCTTCTTCCCTGTAGCCCCTGCCCGTGCCCCTGGCACCTTGTACAATGTATGTTCCTATGTGTCCTGCTTAATACAGAAACTATTTTTATATATATATATGGTGTGGAGTTCCTTTTGTGGGAGGCCGGGGATGTTGTTGTTTAGTGGGTGCGTGCGCAAATGCTTCACATGTCCTCCGAGTTAGGCCTGGCTGCCCGCGCCGCGTTACCTAGAGGGCGAGCAGGGGTCGATTTTACATAGGAGTGGTGGTCTCTGACTGGCTGGGGTGCAAGCCCTGGCCGGCCGGGGGTCTCATTTCCTACACTGGTGGCTAGCGGTGGGATCCGGACTTGTGTTTGCGCAGTACCACAATGATAACTGGCCTCCCTACAAAACTCTGTATTGTAAATGGTCGCAAAGAAAAGAGATTATTGTTTTAAGAGTTTACGTAAATATCCGTCCTATGAAAGATGTGTTCTGGTTAGATGGCCCTAGCTAGGGAGGGTAGATCAACTCCCTAGTACAATGTGTTTTCTGGACTCGCCAGAAGGGTGGGATCCAGTGGTGGCAGCATAATTATGTTCAATGTATATGGTCCCTGTCCATTCCTTAGAATAATGATACCTGTGCCACATAGGGTCAGGTCAGGTTGCTAAAAAATGTCTGTGAAAAATGTTAAAGATTGTTAGAAATACCCGTCCTGTGGAAAGTTTTAAGGGTTACTTAAATATCTGTTCTGTAGAAAAAAAATGTACATGTATGCTGAGAGTTAGGTGTCCCTAGCTTGGGAGGGTAAATCATCTCCCTAGTGTAATATGGTTTTTTTGGATTCACCAGAAGGGTGGGATCCAGTGGTGGTTGCAAAATTGTGTTCAAATATGTATGGTCCTTGTCCCTGCCCTAGAGTAATGGTACCTGTGCCCCGAGGGTCAGGCTGAGGAATCAGGGGCGGTGGAAAACTGTCCTACCAGTCTAGGGAACGGTATGTGCATGAATGTTGAGGTATGCTGAGTAATGGAGTATGAGTTCTCTGGGATGGGGAGCTTGCTGAATCAACGTTAACCTTGTCCTTCCTTATCCTGATGAATGTGTTGGAGGCAGCATGTGTTCCGTGCCCCGCTGAATGTGGTTGATGCGTCAAGTGTCCCCCCCCCCTTTTTTGCCCTGCTAATTGTGTTTGATGCATCATGCGTTCCGTACCCCGCTGAATGTGGTTTAGGCGTCAGGTGTCGCCCTGGCTGAATTTATGTTAAGTTGTATCCCGGACAAGGAAGACCTGCTGGCTCGGCCGCGGCTTGCCTTGGGGAGAGCTGAACCTTGAGACCTGCTGCCGCTGCTGCAGCTCGTTTTGTTAAAGTTATGGTAGTTGTATCCCGGACAAGGAAGACCTGCTGGCTCGGCCGCGGCTTGCCTTGGGGAGAGCTGAACCTCGAGACCTGCTGGCACTGCCGCGGCTCGTTTTGTTGAATTCATGTTAGTTGTATCCCAGACAAGGAAGACCTGCTGGCTCGGCCGCGGCTTGCCTTGGGGAGAGCTGAACCTTGAGACCGGCTAGTACTGCCGCGGCTCGTTTTGTCGAATTTATGTTGAGTTGTATCCCGGACAAGGAAGACCTGCTGGCTCGGCCGCGGCTTGCCTTGGGGAGAGCTGAACGCTTAGTTCCCAGGTGGAAGACCAGTGGAGGAAGGAAGTTCCAAGACTGTTAGGAAAGTGTGTTCTGAGGGTGTTTCTCCTGGGAGAACGCGGAACCTCAGAAGTAGAGGTAGGGTGGGGCATTCTTGCCCGTGACCTCTGGCAAGCCTGAGGGTGTGGACCCTAGGTGGAAGGAACAGTGGTAGTCGTGGCTACCCTGAGAAAGGGAGTGGAGAAGGGCTATTGTGGGCCCGGGGTTACCACCCCCCACTTCGGATTTGCAGGGACCAGTGGTATCTGGGTGGCCTAGGGCCTGGTCCTAGTCACGGACAACTAAGGCGTGCCAGGGGGGTGGCCTGGTTGGACCTATGTCTTTATTATTTTTGTTATTTTTTTTATTATTTTTCTTGATTTTTAGCCTATGTATGTCTATCGGCCCAGGTAGGCATCGAACTGGAGGGTGTCTCGGTAGCGCGAGCCACGTCCATGTTCTACCGCCCTGCAGCAGGGAAGTCCATCACGGTAGTGATTGGTCTACCCTGCGTTTGGGCTGGGAGGGGCATGTGTTGGACGTGGCCCATCTGGCAGGTCCGCCCCTGAAGTTTTTATGGTATATGTAACCTGGGGAGGATGATTTCCCCTCTGAGTGAGTGTGAGGAGAGAGCGACCTACCCTTCCATAGGAATGCATGGGGAATGAATGAGTCCTCGGTAGTTCCCGATGCGTAGGGTGTGCAGGGTCAAGTCTGGTATGTATGAACTCGTGAGATTGAATGCTGCGCAACGGTATATGAGGTATGAGTGTGTCTAGTGTAGAAGTTCCCCTTTTGGAAGTTGGCATATTTGTGGAATATGTGCCTGGCGTATGATTGGCCGGGGCTGGCTGGTGAGCCTGGCTCCCAGGATCTGGGAGGGTCTGCCCCGGTGGTGAATGGAGTGTTTAGCATACTGATGTGAGGGGAGGAGTGAGCCTGGGTCTGCTTGTGGATTGACTGTCTGGTTTGAGTGTCATGAATGAGGCTGGGTTTTCCCCAGACAATGCTGGCTCCACCCCCTGGGGTGCGGCTGATGTTCCTAGCCTGGCCAGTGTAAAGAATCCCCCCATAACCAGTTCCAGCTGGTTCTCCCCCTGCCTGCCCCTTCAGACCAAGAATGTGTGTATAAAAAGGGTGCTGTGACACTCTGGACTTGTTCTTGTTCTCAAACTTGAATCTACCAGGAGCTGCTGCTGCTTGGGCTCAGGGTTGGTTTGCCTCCCTGGGCCCTGCCCTACTCCTGGACTCCTGATGGTTTTCCCCCTCCGAGGAGCGGCTACGCTCCACCTGAGGTCCTAGACTCCCTATGGACTTTTGCAACCTTCATCTGGCCTCTGGGGAGCGCTTTTCTCCTGATCCCTAGCACTGAGAGCGCGGCATCTATACCCTAGCGCTTGGGAGCGCTGGATTCATCGAGCCGGTGCCACCCGGCATTTGCCCTGCCCCACGGAGTTGCCAGACGCCCAGCGAGTGCCTACCTCGCCTACCCCCTTGCGTGGCATGTTTACGAGGGAGCCTACTCCTCGCTACCTCCCCGAGTTCACCGCTGCAGCCCGGAGTCGGCTGTGGAGGCGCTGTGCCCGCCTCCCTATCCAGGGCCGCGCTGCCATTGGCGGCCCCGGAGAAAGCATTACCGCCCCGCTATTGGTCCTGGCCGCCGGGACTCCTACCGCGTCATTGCGGGGCCGCGCAGGGATTGGCCCGACCGTGGAGGGCTTCCCCAGGCGCACCCGGCAGTCTAGGGCTCTCCCGGAGGAGGGAGCGCCGCCATCGCCACGACGAAGAGCTGAGGCCCCGTGGAGCCGCCGCCTCTAACAACTGGTGAGTGCGGGCGGGCTACGGGACGCTCCTCTGCCTTGGGGAGTGCTGTGGGTCCGCGAGGCCTCCTCCCTGGGCCCCAGAGTCCGGAAGGACTCCCACGATGCTCCGCCTACGGCTCCTCCTTCCTTGAGCCCCAGAGAGGCTCCCTCTTGGCCCCCTCCACCTCTGAGCCCGGCGAGGCTCCCCCTTTGGCCTTTTTTACTTCCGAGCCCGGCGAGGCTCCGCCTTGGGCCCCCCTCATCTCTGAGCCCGGCGAGGCTCCCCCTTTGGCCCTCTTTACTTCCGAGCCCGGCGAGGCTCCGCCTTGGGCCCCCTTCATCTCTGAGCCCGGCGAGGCTCCCCCTTTGGCCCCCCTTTACTTCCAAGCCCTGAGAGGCTCCACCGTGCCAACGCCCCCCCCTCGTTCTCGAGCCCGAGTGGCTCCTCCAGTTGGCACTCCTTGTCCCCAGGGTCGGCGAAGCCCACACGACGTCCCTCAGTTGCCCAGCACTTAGTGGGCAACTGCTACGTTTAGGTTTGCCCTGGGCTCCCTGCCATGAACATCGAGACTCTGGGCCCCTTGCCCCAGAAAGGCCCGCTGGCCTGTGGATGGCTATGGACTAAGACTAAAGTGATCCCTACAAGTAGCCTATGTTGCACCTCTACCGGTGCTCCTGTATGTTGTGTACCTTGACCTCCTTCGCCCCCCTCTGAATACCAGATGTCCCCTGTATGTGATTCCTAGTAGTGGTCCCTTGGCCCTGCGCTGTCCCTTCTTCCCTGTAGCCCCTGCCCGTGCCCCTGGCACCTTGTACAATGTATGTTCCTATGTGTCCTGCTTAATACAGAAACTATTTTTATATATATATATGGTGTGGAGTTCCTTTTGTGGGAGGCCGGGGATGTTGTTGTTTAGTGGGTGCGTGCGCAAATGCTTCACATGTCCTCCGAGTTAGGCCTGGCTGCCCGCGCCGCGTTACCTAGAGGGCGAGCAGGGGTCGATTTTACATAGGAGTGGTGGTCTCTGACTGGCTGGGGTGCAAGCCCTGGCCGGCCGGGGGTCTCATTTCCTACAGTGCCTAACACCCCCCCCCAGTGCCCCCAGTGCCCCCCAGTGCCCAGCATCAGAGTGTGTGCCTAACACCCACCCCAGTGCCCAGCATCAGAGTGTGTGCCTAACACCCGCCCCCCCCCCAGTGCCCAGCATCAGAGTGTGTGCCTAACACCCCCCCCCAGTGCCCCCCAGTGCCCAGCATCAAAGTGTGTGCCTAACACCCCCCCACCAGTGCCCCCCAGTGCCCAGCATCAGAGTGTGTGCCTAACACGCCCCCAGTGCCCCCCAGTGCCCAGCATCAGAGTGTGTGCCTAACACCCCTCCCCCAGTGCCCCCCCAGTGCCCAGCATCAGGGTGTGTGCCTAACACCCCCCCACCAGTGCCCCCTAGTGCCCCCCAGTGCCCAGTATCAGAGTATGTGCCTAACACCCCCCCCCACCAGTGCCCCCCAGTGCCCAGCATCAGAGTGTGTGCCTAATACCCCACAGTGCCCCCCAGTGCCCAGCATCAGAGTGTGTGCCTAACACCCCCCCCAGTGACCCCCAGTGCCCAGCATCAGAGTGTGTGCCTAACACCCCCCCAGTGCCCCCCCAGTGCCCAGCATCAGAGTGTCTGCCTAACACCCCCCCCAGTGCCCAGCATCAGAGTGTGTGCCTAACACCCCCCCCAGTGCCCCCCCAGTGCCCAGCATCAGAGTGTGTGCCTAACACCCCCCTCCAGTGCCCCCCAGTGCCCAGCATCAGAGTGTGTGCCTAACACCCCCCCAGTGCCCCCCCAGTGACCAGCATCAGAGTGTGTGCCTAACACCCCCCCCAGTGCCCCCCAGTGCCCCCCAGTGCCCAGCATCAAAGTGTGTGCCTAACACCCCCCCCACCAGTGCCCCCCAGTGCCCAGCATCAGAGTGTGTGCCTATTACCCCCCCTAGTGCCCCCCAGTGCCCAGCATCAAAGTGTGTGCCTAACACCCCCCCCAGGGCCCCCCAGTGCCCAGCATCAGAGTGTGTGCCTAACACCCCCCCACCAATGCCCCCCAGTGCCCCCCAGTGCCCAGCATCGGAGTGTGTGCCTAACACCCCCCCCACCAGTGCCCCCCAGTGCCCAGCATCAGAGTGTGTGCCTAACACCCCCCCAGTGCCCCCCAGTGCCCAGCATCAGAGTGTGTGCCTAACACCCGTACCCCCCAGTGCCCAGCATCAGAGTGTGTGCCTAACACCCCCCCCCAGTGCCCCCCAGTGCCCCCCAGTGCCCAGCATCAGAGTGTGTGCCTAACACCCCCCCAGTGCCCCCCAGTGCCCCCCAGTGCCCAGCATCAGAGTGTGTGCCTAACACCCCTCCCCCAGTGCCCCCCCCAGTGCCCCCCCAGTGCCCCCCCAGTGCCCAGCATCAGAGTGTGTGCCTAACACCCCCCCACCAGTGCCCCCCAGTGCCCAGCATCAGAGTGTGTGCCTAACACCCCCCCCCAGTGCCCCCCAGTGCCCAGCATCTGAGTGTGTGCCTTGAGACCCTACGGGTATGTAGCGCGCTATATAAGTGTCACTGATTGATTGATTGATTGTGCCTAACACCCCCCCCAGCGCCCCCCCAGTGCCCAGCATCAGAGTGTGTGCCTAACACCCCCCCCCCAGTGCCCCCCAGTGCCCAGCATCAAAGTGTGTGCCTAACACCCCCCCAAAAGTGCCCCCCAGTGTCCAGCATCGGAGTGTGTGCCTAACACCCCCCCAGTGCCCCCCAGTGCCCCCCAGTGCCCCAGTGCCCAGTATCAGAGTGTGTGCCTAACACCCCCCCACCAGTGCCCCCCAGTGCCCAGCATCAGAGTGTGTGCCTAACACCCCCCCAGTGCCCAGCATCAGAGTGTGTGCCTAACACCCCCCCCCAGTGACCCCCCAGTGCCCAGCATCAGAGTGTGTGCCTAACACCCGCCCCCCCCCAGTGCCCAGCATCAGAGTGTGTGCCTAACACCCCCCCAGTGCCCCCCCGTGCCCCCCAGTGCCCAGCATCAAAGTGTGTGCCTAACACCCCCCCACCAGTGCACCCCATTCCCCAGCATCAGAGTGTGTGCCTAACACCCCCCAGTGCCCCCTAGTGCCCCCAGTGCCCAGCATCAGAGTGTGTGCCTAACACCCCTCCCCCAGTGCCCCCCCAGTGCCCAGCATCAGAGTGTGTGCCTAACACCCCCCCACCAGTGCCCCCAGTGCCCCCCAGTGCCCAGCATCAGAGTGTGTGCCTAACACCCCCCCCCACCAGTGCCCCCCAGTGCCCAGCATCAGAGTGTGTGCCTAACACCCCCCCAGTGCCACTCAGTGCCCAGCATCAGAGTGTGTGCCTAACACCCCCCCCAGTGCCCCCCAGTGCCCAGCATCAGAGTGTGTGCCTAACACCCCCCAGTGCCCCCCCAGTGCCCAGCATCAGAGTGTGTGCCTAACACCCCCCCAGTGCCCCCCCAGTGCCCAGCATCAGAGTGTGTGCCTAACAACCCCCCCCCCCAGTGCCCCCCCAGTGCCCAGCATCAGAGTGTGTGCCTAACACCCCCCCAGTGCCCCCCAGTGCCCAGCATCAGAGTGTGTGCCCAACACCCCCCCCAGTGCCCCCCAGTGCCCAGCATCAGAGTGTGTGCCTAACACCCCCCCGTGCCCCCCCAGTGCCCAGCATCAGAGTGTGTGCCTAACACCCCCCCACCAGTGCCCCCCAGTGCCCAGCATCAGAGTGTGTGCTAACACCCCCCCAGTGCCCCCCAGTGCCCAGCATCAGAGTGTGTGCCTAACACCCCTCCCCAGTGCCCCCCTGTTAGACGGACCGGGAGGGTCGGCCGAGATTACGGGGAGAGGTCTCCAGGGAGAGCCGTCTCCAACGACTGTACAGATAAGTAACTTCCCCCCCCACAGACGGACACCACACAAGATTGAAAGTTAACGAGACTTTATAGGCAATTCTTAGGTTACGTTGATATGATACAAGGAGGTCTGGACTCAGGGGTCCCCTCGGTTCTGATCTCTGGTTGAGGAAAAAGGGGTAGCGGGACAGTCTTAGTTGCCAATGAGTTAAATAGCTCTCAATCCTCGAGCTCGGCGTGTTTGCTGATCGGGCCGTGGAGGAGCCAAGCCGGTCCCGAGATGGACGAAGGATGATCGACGGGCCGTGGAGAAGCCAAGCAGGTCCCGGGATGGATGACGGATGGTCGACGGGCCGTGGAGAAGCCAAGCAGGTCCCGATGCAGATGACGGTTACAACGGTCCGCGGCCTCGCCAGCAGATCCGGACGACGATGAAGGATGAAGGTTACGACGGCTGTGGCAGCGCCAACAGGCAAGACGATGGTGCACAGGACAGAGCTACGGCAGCGCCAGTAGTCCGTCCAGGATGAGTTCCTCTTTACGTCTCTCGACTCCAAGATACAACTCCCTTCCTGCTCTGGAGCTGCCCCAGTTATAGGGCTGGCGTGCTTTGATGTCCGGACCCTCGCACTTGGAGGTCGGGAGGTCCGGGATGAGGGAGTCCAGACACCCAGCAGGGGGGTGGAGCCAGCGCCCGGGGAGGCGATGGGCGAGCGGCACTGGCCGGGGGAGAGCCATCGACACCTCTTTCTCCCATTGACCTGCCAAGTAGCTCGCTCACCTCCTGGGTGGAGGGTGGTGCCGGAATGTCTGAGGCCGGGCTAGGCCCAGGGTTGAGGTCGATCGGGGGCCAGGCGGCCTCGTGACGAAGTGTCCAAGATGGCGGCCCAGGCTGAGCGCATGGGTCGGCAGTGGATCGGGCTCATGAGGTGATCATGTTCGAGGGCAGGTGTCCCTGAGGGGACGTAGGACGTACAATGGTGGTGTGTGGTGCTTGCATGACTGGGCTCGGGCCTGGTCGAGCCGGGGGAGAGCGGCCCGTCATGTGGCCTGTCCAACATGCGTCCCCCCCAGCTGAAGGCGGGGAGAGTTACCCATCCTCTTGGGGACTCTCTTCGTCGAGGCGGAAAAACCGGGACAGGCCATCCGCGTTGGCGTGGTCGGACCCAGGCCGGTGTTCAACCGTGAAGTCCATACCTTGCAAGGAGATGGACCAGCGTAGCAGTTTTGGGTTTTCCCCCCGCATATGCATCAACCACTGCAGGGGTCGGTGGTCAGTCTGCACCCGAAAGTGGGTGCCAAAAAGGTAGGGCCGGAGCTTCTTGAGGGCCCATACCACAGCGAAGGCTTCCCTTTCTATGGTGCTCCAGCGTTGTTCCCGTGGTAGGAGTCTCCGGCTGATGAAGGCCACCGGTTGATCAAGGCCTTCGGTGTTCATTTGGGACAGGACTGCCCCAATGCCCTGGTCGGAGGCGTCCGTCTGGACGACGAACTCCCGGCTGTAGTCTGGGGCCTGGAGCACAGGAGCGGAACACATGGCGGCCTTTAACTGTTCGAATGCCGCTTGACACTCTGGGGTCCAGTTCACTCTCTTGGGCTGATTTTTTGATGTGAGTTCGGTGAGAGGCCCCACGATGGTACCATAGTCTTTCACGAACCTTCGGTAGTAGCCCGTGAGGCCCAGGAAGGCTCGCACCTCAGTTTGAGTGATAGGGGGTTGCCAGTTCTGGATGGCGGCAATCTTCAGCTGTAGAGGGGCCACTAAGCCGCTTCCCACCTGGTGTCCGAGGTAGGTCACCGACCCTTGTCCAATTTGACATTTGCTGGCCTTGATCGTGAGGCCAGCTCGCTGAAGGGCTTGTAGTACTGCTTGGAGGTGGTGGAGGTGCTCGGTCCAATGGTGGCTGTACACAGCGATGTCGTCCAGGTAGGCGGCGCTGAACTCTTCGAGCCCCGCCAGGACCTGGTTGACGAGCCGTTGGAAAGTCGCTGGGGCATTTTTCATGCCGAAGGGCATGACCTTAAAATGATAGTGGCCATCGGGGGTGGAGAAGGCAGAACGTTCTTGTGCTCGGGATGTGAGGCCGATCTGCCAATAACCTGCCGTCAGGTCGAAGATGCTGAGGTAGCGGGCAGCGCCCATTCGGTCGACCAGTTCATCTGCCCGGGGGATGGGGTGTGCGTCCGTTCTGGTGACGTCATTCAGGCCCCGGTAGTCGACACAGAACCGGAGTTCTGGTGTGGTTCTGGGGGCGGCTGCTTTGGGGACCAGTACGACCGGGCTGGCCCATGGACTGTCTGAGGGCTCGATGACCCCGAGCGTGAGCATCTTAGCTACTTCCGCCTGGATGCAGGCCCGTACCCGATCAGGTACGCGGTAGGCCCGGTGGCGGATAGGAGGGCTGTCTCCGGTGTCCACATCGTGCACACACCAGGAAGTGACACCTGGGGTGAGGGAGAACAGACTGGCAAATCGTGATAGGAGGGCTTGGCACTCGTGGCGTTGTTCTCTGGTGAGGGTCTCCGAGAGTCGGACCCCATCCACGGAGCCGTCTTGCTCCTGGGTCCGCAAGAGGTCAGGGAGAGGTTCGGAGTCGTCTTCAACCCCATTGTCTGTGGCCATCAAGAGACTGAGTTCTGTTCGTGCAAAGTGGGGTTTCAGTCTGTTGGTGTGGAGGACTCGGAGCGGATTCCGGGCGGACTCCATATCGATCAGATAGGTGGCAGGACCCTTGCGCTCGATTACCTTGAAGGGTCCCGTCCATTTGTCTTGGAGAGCGCACGGTTCTGTGGGGGACATTACCCAGACCTGTTGCCCCGGCTCGAATTCAATAGATGAGGCGTTCTGGTCATACCATTTCTTCATGTCCTCTTGACTGGTCTCTAGGTTGGCTTTTGCTAGGTCTCTGAACCTTCGGGACTGGTTGCGGAGGGTGAGGAGGTACCGGAAGACATCGGGCGGACTCTTGGCCGGAGGCATCTCCCAGCTTTCTTTGATCAGGCTGAGTGGCCCCCGT
Source organism: Lissotriton vulgaris (assembly GCF_964263255.1). Lineage (NCBI taxonomy): Eukaryota > Metazoa > Chordata > Amphibia > Caudata > Salamandridae > Lissotriton > Lissotriton vulgaris. The sequence goes on along the minus strand of NW_028253830.1, from coordinate 15,686 downwards.
ACTGGGTGCCCATAGAGCAGCTCGAATGGGCTGAAGCCTAGGGACTTCTGTGGGACCTCCCGGTAGGCGAAGAGGAGGCACGGCAGCAGCACATCCCACTGGCGACGGAGGGGCTCTTCCAATCCCCCGATCATCCCTTTTAGCGTGCGATTGAACCGCTCAACAAGTCCGTTTCCTTGGGGGTGATAGGGGGTCGTGAAGCGGTAGGTGACCCCACACTGTTGCCAGAGGGACTTCATATATTTGGAGATAAAGTTTGTGCCTCTGTCACTGACGACTTCTCGGGGGAACCCCACACGGGAGAAGATCCCCATCAGGGCCCGGCCGACCACTGGGGCTGTCACGGTCCGGAGAGGAATAGCCTCAGGGTAGCGGGTGGCGTGGTCCACTAGTACCAGGATGAAGCGATGGCCTTGTCTTGTACGCGGGTCTAGGGGTCCCACAATGTCTATTCCGACCCTCTCAAATGGGGTCGTGACTACTGGAAAGGGTTGCAGGGGGGCCTTTAATTTGCGGCCGCTCTTCCCACTGGCTTGGCACGTGGGGCAAGATCGGCAATGCTGGTGCACATCGTTTCTCATTTTTGGCCAGAAGAAGTGGGTCACTAGGCGGCTGTAGGTTTTATCTTGTCCCAGGTGCCCGGCCAGGGGGACATCGTGGGCCAGATTTAGCAGGAAGTCTCTAAAGCGGAGGGGCACCACTAGTACTCGGTTGGCCCCTAGCTCGGCGATTCGTTGCTCGCTGTACAATAGGTCATTGTCCCAGTAGACCCAATGAGTTCCGGAGGTATCCCCTGCGCTTTGGGCGAGCGCTTGTTGTCGGAGTCCCTCAAGGGAGGGACAGGTCTCCTGCTCCTGACGAAATTGTTCTTGTGTGGGTCCCCCTTCTTGAGCCCACTGGTCAAGATTAGCAAGGTCGGAAGGTTGGGCAAGTTCGAGGGGGATACCATGGTCGGGGGTCTCGGCGGGGGCGACCGGGGGCGGTGGCGCCGGCCATTCTGGTTCTTCGGGGTGAGGGTTGGCACGGGCGGCCATGGACCGGGTGGTGACGCACGCCCAGTCTGGGACGCCCAACATCCCCAAGTGTTCTTTTCGCTCCACGGCTGCCCACGGGGAGCTTTCCAGGTCATTTCCGAGGAGGCAGTCCACGGGGGCGTCGTCTCGGACCGTTACCTTCAGCATGCCGGAGACCCCTCCCCACTCAAAGGGGACGCAGGCCATCCGACACAGACTCTCTGAGTTGTCGGCGGATCGCACAGGGCAGAGAATGTTCGGTAGATATTGTTCTGGGGTCACCAGATGACAGCGGACGGCTGTCACACTGGCCCCGGTGTCTCGAAGGGCTTCGGCCCGTTGTCCATTGATGCTCACCCATTGGCTGTACTTCTGGGTGTTAGCGGGTAGGGGGACCCGCGGGACCATGTCTCTTCCCCCTAAGCACGCGAGAGTCATGGCTGCTGGCTCCCACTCTTGATACTCTTGCTCGTCTGTTTCTTGTTCCTCGGAGATCTGTTCTTCCCCTAGTGCCGCGGCGGCCACCTGGCGGGGTCTTGGACTCTGATACTGCGGGCAGCTTGGGTCGTTTGCATAGTGGCCGACTCGTTGGCATCGGTGACATGTAACATTGGCTCTGTATCCCGGTCGCGCCGGGGTGCTGCCCCGGTTGGCCGGGGGGGTGGTGCTGGTAGTGGGGGCGGCCGGAGTGTTGTCTCTTCCTCGTCCTTGGCCCCCTCCTCCTCCTCTGGGTCGGGGGTGACCATTGTTGTTCCTGTTCTGCTCGTAGGACCCATTCCGGCCCACTCTGGTGATCTCCCACCGGTCAGCTTCGGCTGCGAGCTGCCGGGGATCGGTTAACTTGCTGTCGAGGAGGTGTTGGCGTAGTTCAATGAAGCAATTGTTGGACAGATGCTCCCATACCATCAGATTGAACAGCTGCTCGTAGGTCGTGACGTTGTTCCCTCTGATCCAGCCTTCGAAGGCTCTGCTAAAGTACGTTACATAGTCCACCCAAGTTGTACCTGGAATGCGTGTGCAGTCTCGGAACCGCTGACGGTACATCTCGGGCGTGAGGCCATAGCGGGTGAGGAGGGCCGCTTTCATATGGTCGTAGGAGGTCATCTGGTGGTCTGGGAGCTGTAACAGAGTATCGCGGCCCTCATTGAGGAATTTGCCCCATAGGCCGGCTCCCCAGTCGGCTCTATCGATCCGGTGCGCAGTCATCGCGATTTCATAGGCCTTAAACCATTGCTGGATGTCGTCTTCTCGAAAATATTCTCGGACCACATCCTTGGGGATGTGCACTTTTTTCTCCGTGGTCCCTGGGGTGGACGGTCGGTCAGGCACCCCTAACTCTTTATTCTGTTTGCGCAGGTTGATCTCGGCTAGGTTCCGCTCGTGCTCGTACGTTAGTCTTTTTTCCTCGAGCTCCCTTTGCCTCTGTTTCTCCTCTCTTTCTTCTCGGAGGCGAAGGTGCTCTAAGTTTATTTTTTGCTCGGCCAATTTGAGTTCTATGTCCATCTTGAGTCGGGCCATTTCGAGTTCGTGTAGTCGGGCTTTTTCTCTTTCTTGGATCTCGTCTTGCGAGAGACTGGTTCTTTGCCCCTCAGGGCCCGTGCTGGTATTTTTCGCGGTGCTTTGCTCAGGGGCTTCGACATCCCCGGTCTCTGCCCAAGATTCTAGGGCATGCTTAAAATCGTCCTTGGTACTTAGTCCGGTGGTAGCGATACCTAGTTCGATGCAGAACTGCTTTAGTTCACGATGGCTGTATTCCTCGAGTTTTTCCATTTGGAACTTCTCAGTTGATCCGCTCTCTTTAGTTGACATTGTTGTTCGTTGTGGGGTGAGCTACTCTCTGTACGTTATGCGGTGATTCGGATCGCGCCGCTGGCCACCAATGTTAGACGGACCGGGAGGGTCGGCCGAGATTACGGGGAGAGGTCTCCAGGGAGAGCCGTCTCCAACGACTGTACAGATAAGTAACTTCCCCCCCCACAGACGGACACCACACAAGATTGAAAGTTAACGAGACTTTATAGGCAATTCTTAGGTTACGTTGATATGATACAAGGAGGTCTGGACTCAGGGGTCCCCTCGGTTCTGATCTCTGGTTGAGGAAAAAGGGGTAGCGGGACAGTCTTAGTTGCCAATGAGTTAAATAGCTCTCAATCCTCGAGCTCGGCGTGTTTGCTGATCGGGCCGTGGAGGAGCCAAGCCGGTCCCGAGATGGACGAAGGATGATCGACGGGCCGTGGAGAAGCCAAGCAGGTCCCGGGATGGATGACGGATGGTCGACGGGCCGTGGAGAAGCCAAGCAGGTCCCGATGCAGATGACGGTTACAACGGTCCGCGGCCTCGCCAGCAGATCCGGACGACGATGAAGGATGAAGGTTACGACGGCTGTGGCAGCGCCAACAGGCAAGACGATGGTGCACAGGACAGAGCTACGGCAGCGCCAGTAGTCCGTCCAGGATGAGTTCCTCTTTACGTCTCTCGACTCCAAGATACAACTCCCTTCCTGCTCTGGAGCTGCCCCAGTTATAGGGCTGGCGTGCTTTGATGTCCGGACCCTCGCACTTGGAGGTCGGGAGGTCCGGGATGAGGGAGTCCAGACACCCAGCAGGGGGGTGGAGCCAGCGCCCGGGGAGGCGATGGGCGAGCGGCACTGGCCGGGGGAGAGCCATCGACACCTCTTTCTCCCATTGACCTGCCAAGTAGCTCGCTCACCTCCTGGGTGGAGGGTGGTGCCGGAATGTCTGAGGCCGGGCTAGGCCCAGGGTTGAGGTCGATCGGGGGCCAGGCGGCCTCGTGACGAAGTGTCCAAGATGGCGGCCCAGGCTGAGCGCATGGGTCGGCAGTGGATCGGGCTCATGAGGTGATCATGTTCGAGGGCAGGTGTCCCTGAGGGGACGTAGGACGTACAATGGTGGTGTGTGGTGCTTGCATGACTGGGCTCGGGCCTGGTCGAGCCGGGGGAGAGCGGCCCGTCATGTGGCCTGTCCAACACCCCCCAGTGCCCAGCATCAGAGTGTGTGCCTAACACCCCTCCAGTGCCCCCCCAGTGCCCAGCATCAGAGTGTGTGCCTAACACCCCCCCCAGTGCCCAGCACCAGAGTGTGTGCCTAACACCCCCCCAGTGCCCCCAGTGCCCCCCAGTGCCCAGCATCAGAGTGTGTGCCTAACACCCCCCCCAGTGCCCCCCTGTGCCCAGCATCAGAGTGTGTGCCTAACACCCCCCCAGTGCCCCCAGTGCCCCCCAGTGCCCAGCATCAGAGTGTGTGCCTAACACCCCCCCCCCAGTGCCCAGCATCAGAGTGTGTGCCTAACACCCGCCCCCCCCAGTGCCCAGCATCAGAGTGTGTGCCTAACACCCCCCCCAGTGCCCCCCAGTGCCCAGCATCAAAGTGTGTGCCTAACACCCCCCCCCACCAGTGCCCCCCAGTGCCCAGCATCAGAGTGTGTGCCTAACACGCCCCCAGTGCCCCCCAGTGCCCAGCATCAGAGTGTGTGCCTAACACCCCTCCCCCAGTGCCCCCCCAGTGCCCAGCATCAGGGTGTGTGCCTAACACCCCCCCACCAGTGCCCCCCAGTGCCCCCCAGTGCCCAGTATCAGAGTGGGTGCCTAACACCCCCCCCACCAGTGCCCCCCAGTGCCCAGCATCAGAGTGTGTGCCTAACACCCCCCCAGTGCCCCCCAGTGCCCAGCATCAGAGTGTGTGCCTAACACCCCCCCCAGTGACCCCCCAGTGCCCAGCATCAGAGTGTGTGCCTAACAACCCCCCCAGTGCCCCCCCAGTGCCCAGCATCAGAGTGTGTGCCTAACACTCCCCCCCAGTGCCCAGCATCAGAGTGTGTGCCTAACACCCCCCCCAGTGCCCCCCCAGTGCCCAGCATCAGAGTGTGTGCCTAACACCCCCCTCCAGTGCCCCCCAGTGCCCAGCATCAGAGTGTGTGCCTAACACCCCCCAGTGCCCCCCCAGTGCCCAGCATCAGAGTGTGTGCCTAACACCCCCCCCCCCAGTGCCCCCAGTGCCCCCCAGTGCCCAGCATTAAAGTGTGTGCCTAACACCCCCCCCCACCAGTGCCCCCCCAGTGCCCAGCATCAGAGTGTGTGCCTATTACCCCCCCTAGTGCCCCCCAGTGCCCAGCATCAAAGTGTGTGCCTAACACCCCCCCCCCAGTGCCCCCCAGTGCCCAGCAACAGAGTGTGTGCCTAACACCCCCCCACCAGTGCCCCCCAGTGCCCCCCAGTGCCCAGCATCGGAGTGTGTGCCTAACACCCCCCCCACCAGTGCCCCCCAGTGCCCAGCATCAGAGTGTGTGCCTAACACCCCCCCCAGTGCCCCCCAGTGCCCAGCATCAGAGTGTGTGCCTAACACCCGCACCCCCCAGTGCCCAGCATCAGAGTGTGTGCCTAACACCCCCCCCAGTGCCCCCCCAGTGCCCAGCATCAGAGTGTGTGCCTAACACCCCCCCAGTGCCCCCCAGTGCCCAGCATCAGAGTGTGTGCCTAACACCCCTCCCCCAGTGCCCCCCCAGTGCCCCCCCAGTGCCCAGCATCAGAGTGTGTGCCTAACACCCCCCCACCAGTGCCCCCCAGTGCCCAGCATCAGAGTGTGTGCCTAACACCCCCCCAGTGCCCCCCAGTGCCCCCCAGTGCCCAGCATCTGAGTGTGTGCCTTGAGACCCTATGGGTATGTAGCGCGCTATATAACTGTCACTGATTGATTGATTGATTGTGCCTAACACCCCCCCCCAGCGCCCCCCCAGTGCCCAGCATCAGAGTGTGTGCCTAACACCCCCCCCAGCGCCCCCCAGTGCCCAGCATCAAAGTGTGTGCCTAACACCTCCCCAAAAGTGCCCCCCAGTGTCCAGCATCAGAGTGTGTGCCTAACACCCCCCCAGTGCCCCCCAGTGCCCCCCAGTGCCCAGCATCAGAGTGTGTGCCTAACACCCGCCCCCCCCCCAGTGCCCAGCATCAGAGTGTGTGCCTAACACCCCCCCAGTGCCCCCCCGTGTCCCCCAGTGCCCAGCATCAAAGTGTGTGCCTAACACCCCCCACCAGTGCACCCCATTGCCCAGCATCAGAGTGTGTGCCTAACACCCCCCCAGTGCCCCCCAGTGCCCCCAGTGCCCAGCATCAGAGTGTGTGCCTAACACCCCTCCCCCAGTGCCCCCCCAGTGCCCAGCATCAGAGTGTGTGCCTAACACCCCCCCACCAGTGCCCCCAGTGCCCCCCAGTGCCCAGCATCAGAGTGTGTGCCTAACACCCCCCCACCAGTGCCCCCCAGTGCCCAGCATCAGAGTGTGTGCCTAACACCCCCCAGTGCCCCCCCCCAGTGCCCAGCATCAGAGTGTGTGCCTAACACCCCCCCCCCCCAGTGCCCCCCAGTGCCCAGCATCAAAGTGTGTGCCTAACACCCCCCACCAGTGCCCCCCAGTGCCCAGCATCAGAGTGTGTGCCTAACACGCCCCCAGTGCCCCCCAGTGCCCAGCATCAGAGTGTGTGCCTAACACCCCTCCCCCAGTGCCCAGCATCAGGGTGTGTGCCTAACACCCCCCCACCAGTGCCCCCCAGTGCCCCACAGTGCCCAGTATCAGAGTGTGTGCCTAACACCCCCCCCACCAGTGCCCCCCAGTGCCCAGCATCAGAGTGTGTGCCTAACACCCCCCCCCAGTGCCCCCCAGTGCCCAGCATCAGAGTGTGTGCCTAACACCCCCCCAGTGACCCCCCAGTGCCCAGCATCAGAGTGTGTGCCTAACACCCCCCCAGTGCCCCCCCAGTGCCCAGCATCAGAGTGTGTGCCTAACACCCCCCCCCAGTGCCCAGCATCAGAGTGTGTGCCTAACACCCCCCCCCCAGTGCCCCCCCAGTGCCCAGCATCAGAGTGTGTGCCTAACACCCCCCTCTAGTGCCCCCCAGTGCCCAGCATCAGAGTGTGTGCCTTACACCCCCCAGTGCCCCCCCAGTGCCCAGCATCAGAGTGTGTGCCTAACACCCCCCCCCCAGTGCCCCCCAGTGCCCAGCATCAAAGTGTGTGCCTAACACCCCCCCCACCAGTGCCCCCCAGTGCCCAGCATCAGAGTGTGTGCCCATTACCCCCCTAGTGCCCCCCAGTGCCCAGCATCAAAGTGTGTGCCTAACACCCCCCCCCCAGTGCCCCCCAGTGCCCAGCATCAGAGTGTGTGCCTAACACCCCCCCACCAGTGCCCCCCAGTGCCCCCCAGTGCCCAGCATCGGAGTGTGTGCCTAACACCCCCCCCACCAGTTCCCCCCAGTGCCCAGCATCAGAGTGTGTGCCTAACACCCCCCCCCAGTGCCCCCCAGTGCCCAGCATCAGAGTGTGTGCCTAACACCCGCACCCCCCAGTGCCCAGCATCAGAGTGTGTGCCTAACACCCCCCCCCCAGTGCCCCCCAGTGCCCCCCAGTGCCCAGCATCAGAGTGTGTGCCTAACACCCCCCCAGTGCCCCCCAGTGCCCCCCAGTGCCCAGCATCAGAGTGTGTGCCTAACACCCCTCCCCCAGTGCCCCCCCCAGTGCCCCCCAGTGCCCCCCCAGTGCCCAGCATCAGAGTGTGTGCCTAACACCCCCCCACCAGTGCCCCCCAGTGCCCAGCATCAGAGTGTGTGCCTAACACCCCCCCCCCAGTGCCCCCCAGTGCCCAGCATCTGAGTGTGTGCCTTGAGACCCTACGGGTATGTAGCGCGCTATATAAGTGTCACTGATTGATTGATTGATTGTACCTAACACCCCCCCAGCGCCCCCCCAGTGCCCAGCATCAGAGTGTGTGCCTAACACCCCCCCCCAGTGCCCTCCAGTGCCCAGCATCAAAGTGTGTGCCTAACACCCCCCCAAAAGTGCCCCCCAGTGTCCAGCATCAGAGTGTGTGCCTAACACCCCCCCAGTGCCCCCCAGTGCCCCCCAGTGCCCAGCATCAGAGTGTGTGCCTAACACCCGCCCCCCCCCCCAGTGCCCAGCATCAGAGTGTGTGCCTAACACCCCCCCAGTGCCCCCCCGTGCCCCCCAGTGCCCAGCATCAAAGTGTGTGCCTAACACCCCCCCACCAGTGCACCCCATTGCCCAGCATCAGAGTGTGTGCCTAACACCCCCCAGTGCCCCCCAGTGCCCCCAGTGCCCAGCATCAGAGTGTGTGCCTAACACCCCTCCCCCAGTGCCCCCCCAGTGCCCAGCATCAGAGTGTGTGCCTAACACCCCCCCACCAGTGCCCCCAGTGCCCCCCAGTGCCCAGCATCAGAGTGTGTGCCTAACACCCCCCCCACCAGTGCCCCCCAGTGCCCAGCATCAGAGTGTGTGCCTAACACCCCCCCAGTGCCACTCAGTGCCCAGCATCAGAGTGTGTGCCTAACACCCCCCCAGTGCCCCCCCAGTGCCCAGCATCAGAGTGTGTGCCTAACACCCCCCCAGTGCCCAGCATCAGAGTGTGTGCCTAATAACCCCCCCCCAGTGCCCCCCCAGTGCCAAGCATCAGAGTGTGTGCCTAACACCCCCCCAGTGCCCCCCAGTGCCCAGCATCAGAGTGTGTGCCCAACACCCCCCCAGTGCCCCCAGTGCCCAGCATCAGAGTGTGTGCCTAACACCCCCCCACCAGTGCCCCCAGTGCCAAGCATCAGAGTGTGTGCCTAACACCCCCCCCAGTGCCCCCCAGTGCCCCCCAGTGCCCAGCATCAGAGTGTGTGCCTAACACCCCCCCACCAGTGCCCCACAGTGCCCAGCATCAGAGTGTGTGCCTAACACCCCCCCAGTGCCCCCCAGTGCCCAGCATCAGAGTGTGTGCCTAACACCCCCCCCAGTGCCCCCCCAGTGCCCCCCCCAGTGCCCAGCATCAGAGTGTGTGCCTAACACCCCCCCACCAGTGCCCCCCAGTGCCCAGCATCGGAGTGTGTGCCTAACACCCCCCCCCCACCAGTGCCCCCCAGTGCCCAGCATCAGAGTGTGTGCCTAACACCCCCCCCAGTGCCCCCCAGTGCCCAGCATCAGAGTGTGTGCCTAACACCCCCGCACCAGTGCCCCCCAGTGCCCCCCAGTGCCCAGCATCAGAGTGTGTGCCTAACACCCCCCCCCCCACCAGTGCCCCCCAGTGCCCAGCATCATAGTGTGTGCCTAACACCCCCCAGTGCCCCCCAGTGCCCAGCATCAGAGTGTGTGCCTAACACCCCCCGTGCCCCCCAGTGCCCAGCATCAGAGTGTGTGCCTAACACCCCCCCCAGTGCCCCCCCAGTGCCCAGCATCAGAGTGTGTGCCTAACACCCCCAGTGCCCCCCCAGTGCCCAGCATCAGAGTGTGTGCCTAACACCCCCCCCAGTGCCCCCCAGTGCCCAGCATCAGAGCAGAGTGTGTGCCTAACACCCCCCCCCAGTGCCCCCCAGTGCCCAGCATCAGAGTGTGTGCCTAACACCCCCCCACCAGTGCCCCCAGTGCCAAGCATCAGAGTGTGTGCCTAACACCCCCCCCCAGTGCCCCCCAGTGCCCCCAGTGCCAAGCATCAGAGTTTGTGCCTAACACCCCCCCACCAGTGCCCCACAGTGCCCAGCATCAGAGTGTGTGCCTAACACCCCCCCCAGTGCCCCCCAGTGCCCAGCATCAGAGTGTGTGCCTAACAACCCCCCCCCCAGTGCCCCCAGTGCCCCCCAGTGCCCAGCATCAGAGTGTGTGCCTAACACCCCTTCCCCCAGTGCCCCCCAGTGCCCAGCATCAGAGTGTGTGCCTAACACCCCCCCCAGTGCCCCCCAGTGCCCAGCATCAAAGTGTGTGCCTAACACCCCCCCACCAGTGCCCCCCAGTGCCCAGCATCAGAGTGTGTGCCTAACACCCCCCCAGCGCCCCCAGTGCCCAGCATCAGAGTGTGTGCCTAACACCCCCCCCAGTGCCCCCCAGTGCCCAGCATCAAAGTGTGTGCCTAACACCCCCCCCACCAGTGCCCCCCAGTGTCCAGCATCAGAGTGTGTGCCTAACACCCCCCCAGTGCCCCCCAGTGCCCAGCATCAGAGTGTGTGCCTAACACCCCCCCACCAGTGCCCCCCAGTGCCCAGCATCAGAGTGTGTGCCTAACACCCCCCTCAGTGCCCCCCAGTGCCCAGCATCAGAGTGTGTGCCTAACACCCCCCCACCAGTGCCCCCCAGTGCCCTGCATCAGAGTGTGTGCCTAACACCCCCCCACCAGTGCCCCCCAGTGCCCAGCATCAGAGTGTGTTCCTAACACCCCCCCAGTGCCCCCCAGTGCCCAGCATCAGAGTGTGTGCCTAACACCCCCCCAGTGCCCCCCAGTGCCCAGCATCAGAGTGTGTGCCTAACACCCCCCCACCAGTGCCCCCCAGTGCCCAGCATCAGAGTGTGTGCCTAACACCCCCCCCCCACCAGTGCCCCCCAGTGCCCAGCATCAGAGTGTGTGCCTAACACCCCCCAGTGCCCCCCAGTGACCCCCAGTGCCCAGCATCAGAGTGTGTGCCTAACACCCCCCCCCAGTGCCCCCCAGTGCCCAGCATCAGAGTGTGTGCCTAACACCCCCCCACCAGTGCCCCCCAGTGCCCAGCATCGGAGTGTGTGCCTAACACCCCCCCACCAGTGCCCCCCAGTGCCCAGCATCAGAGTGTGTGCCTAACACCCCCCCCAGTGCCCCCCAGTGCCCAGCATCAGAGTGTGTGCCTAACACCCGCCTCCCCAGTGCCCAGCATCAGAGTGTGTGCCTAACACCCCCCCCCCAGTGCCCCCCAGTGCCCAGCATCAAAGTGTGTGCCTAACACCCCCCCACCAGTGCCCCCCAGTGCCCAGCATCAGAGTGTGTGCCTAACACGCCCCCAGTGCCCCCCAGTGCCCCCCAGTGCCCAGCATCAGAGAGTGTGCCTAACACCCCTACCCCAGTGCCCCCCCAGTGTCCAGCATCAGGGTGTGTGCCTAACACCCCCCCACCAGTGCCCCCCAGTGCCCCCCAGTGCCCAGTATCAGAGTGTGTGCCTAACACCCCCCCCACCAGTGCCCCCCAGTGCCCAGCATCAGAGTGTGTGCCTAACACCCCCCCAGTGCCCCCCAGTGCCCAGCATCAGAGTGTGTGCCTAACACCCCCCCAGTGACCCCCCAGTGCCCAGCATCAGAGTGTGTGCCTAACACCCCCCCCCCAGTGCCCCCCCAGTGCCCAGCATCAGAGTGTGTGCCTAACACCCCCCCAGTGCCCCCCCAGTGCCCAGCATCAGAGTGTGTGCCTAACACCCCCCCCCCCCAGTGCCTCCCCAGTGCCCAGCATCAGAGTGTGTGCCTAACACCCCCCCAGTGCCCCCCAGTGCCCAGCATCAGAGTGTGTGCCTAACACCCCCCCCCAGTGCCCCCCAGTGCCCAGCATCAGAGTGTGTGCCTAACACCCCCCCACCAGTGCCCCCAGTGCCAAGCATCAGAGTGTGTGCCTAACACCCCACCCAGTGCCCCCCAGTGCCCCCCAGTGCCCAGCATCAGAGTGTGTGCCTAACACCCCCCCCACCAGTGCCCCACACTGCCCAGCATCAGAGTGTGTGCCTAACACCCCCCCAGTGCCGCCCAGTGCCCAGCATCAGAGTGTGTGCCTAACACCCCCCCCAGTGCCCCCCAGTGCCCAGCATCAGAGTGTGTGCCTAACACCCCCCCCACCAGAGCCCCCCAGTGCCCAGCATCAGAGTGTGTGCCTATAACCCCCCCCCAGTGCCCCCCAGTGCCCAGCATCAAAGTGTATGCCTAACACCCCCCCACCAGTGCCCCCCAGTGTCCAGCATCAGAGTGTGTGCCTAACACCCCCCCAGTGCCCCCCAGTGCCCCCCAGTGCCCAGCATCAAAGTGTGTGCCTAACACCCCACCCCCCAGTGCCCCCCAGTGCCCAGCATCAGAGTGTGTGCCTAACACCCCCCCACCAGTTCCCCCCAGTGCCCAGCATCAGAGTGTGTGCCTAACACCCCCCCACCAGTGCCCCCCAGTGCCCAGCATCAGAGTGTGTTCCTAACACCCCCCCCGTGCCCCCCAGTGCCCAGCATCAGAGTGTGTGCCTAACACCCCCCCTCACCAGTGCCCCCCAGTGCCCCCCAGTGCCCAGCATCAGAGTGTGTGCCTAACACCCCCCCACCAGTGCCCCCCAGTGCCCAGCATCAGAGTGTGTGCCTAACACCCCCCCAGTGCCCCCCAGTGCCCAGCATCAGAGTGTGTGCCTAAACCCCCCCCCCGTGCCCCCCCAGTGCCCAGGATCAGAGTGTGTGCCTAACACCCCCCCGTGCCCCCCAGTGCCCAGCATCAGAGTGTGTGCCTAACATCCCCCCAGTGCCCCCCCAGTGCCCAGCATCAGAGTGTGTGCCTAACACCCCCCCCAGTGCCCCCCAGTGCCCCCCAGTGCCCAGCATCAGAGTGTGTGCCTAACACCCCCCCCCAGTGCCCCCCAGTGCCCAGCATCAGAGCAGAGTGTGTGCCTAACACCCCCCCCCCAGTGCCCCCCAGTGCCCAGCATCAGAGTGTGTGCCTAACACCCCCCCACCAGTGCCCCCAGTGCCAAGCATCAGAGTGTGTGCCTAACACCCCCCCCCAGTGCCCCCCAGTGCCCCCAGTGCCAAGCATCAGAGTTTGTGCCTAACACCCCCCCACCAGTGCCCCACAGTGCCCAGCATCAGAGTGTGTGCCTAACACCCCCCCCCAGTGCCCCCCAGTGCCCAGCATCAGAGTGTGTGCCTAACAACCCCCCCCCCCAGTGCCCCCAGTGCCCCCCAGTGCCCAGCATCAGAGTGTGTGCCTAACACCCCTTCCCCCAGTGCCCCCCAGTGCCCAGCATCAGAGTGTGTGCCTAACACCCCCCCCAGTGCCCCCCAGTGCCCAGCATCAAAGTGTGTGCCTAACACCCCCCCACCAGTGCCCCCCAGTGCCCAGCATCAGAGTGTGTGCCTAACACCCCCCCAGCGCCCCCAGTGCCCAGCATCAGAGTGTGTGCCTAACACCCCCCCCAGTGCCCCCCAGTGCCCAGCATCAAAGTGTGTGCCTAACACCCCCCCCACCAGTGCCCCCCAGTGTCCAGCATCAGAGTGTGTGCCTAACACCCCCCCAGTGCCCCCCAGTGCCCAGCATCAGAGTGTGTGCCTAACACCCCCCCACCAGTGCCCCCCAGTGCCCAGCATCAGAGTGTGTGCCTAACACCCCCCTCAGTGCCCCCCAGTGCCCAGCATCAGAGTGTGTGCCTAACACCCCCCCACCAGTGCCCCCCAGTGCCCTGCATCAGAGTGTGTGCCTAACACCCCCCCACCAGTGCCCCCCAGTGCCCAGCATCAGAGTGTGTTCCTAACACCCCCCCAGTGCCCCCCAGTGCCCAGCATCAGAGCGTGTGCCTAACACCCCCCCCCAGTGCCCCCCAGTGCCCAGCATCAGAGTGTGTGCCTAACACCCCCCCACCAGTGCCCCCCAGTGCCCAGCATCAGAGTGTGTGCCTAACACCCCCCCCCCACCAGTGCCCCCCAGTGCCCAGCATCAGAGTGTGTGCCTAACACCCCCCAGTGCCCCCCAGTGACCCCCAGTGCCCAGCATCAGAGTGTGTGCCTAACACCCCCCCCCAGTGCCCCCCAGTGCCCAGCATCAGAGTGTGTGCCTAACACCCCCCCACCAGTGCCCCCCAGTGCCCAGCATCGGAGTGTGTGCCTAACACCCCCCCACCAGTGCCCCCCAGTGCCCAGCATCAGAGTGTGTGCCTAACACCCCCCCCAGTGCCCCCCAGTGCCCAGCATCAGAGTGTGTGCCTAACACCCGCCTCCCCAGTGCCCAGCATCAGAGTGTGTGCCTAACACCCCCCCCAGTGCCCCCCAGTGCCCAGCATCAAAGTGTGTGCCTAACACCCCCCCACCAGTGCCCCCCAGTGCCCAGCATCAGAGTGTGTGCCTAACACGCCCCCAGTGCCCCCCAGTGCCCCCCAGTGCCCAGCATCAGAGAGTGTGCCTAACACCCCTACCCCAGTGCCCCCCCAGTGTCCAGCATCAGGGTGTGTGCCTAACACCCCCCCACCAGTGCCCCCCAGTGCCCCCCAGTGCCCAGTATCAGAGTGTGTGCCTAACACCCCCCCCACCAGTGCCCCCCAGTGCCCAGCATCAGAGTGTGTGCCTAACACCCCCCCAGTGCCCCCCAGTGCCCAGCATCAGAGTGTGTGCCTAACACCCCCCCAGTGACCCCCCAGTGCCCAGCATCAGAGTGTGTGCCTAACACCCCCCCCCAGTGCCCCCCCAGTGCCCAGCATCAGAGTGTGTGCCTAACACCCCCCCAGTGCCCCCCCAGTGCCCAGCATCAGAGTGTGTGCCTAACACCCCCCCCCAGTGCCTCCCCAGTGCCCAGCATCAGAGTGTGTGCCTAACACCCCCCCAGTGCCCCCCAGTGCCCAGCATCAGAGTGTGTGCCTAACACCCCCCCCCAGTGCCCCCCAGTGCCCAGCATCAGAGTGTGTGCCTAACACCCCCCCACCAGTGCCCCCAGTGCCAAGCATCAGAGTGTGTGCCTAACACCCCACCCAGTGCCCCCCAGTGCCCCCCAGTGCCCAGCATCAGAGTGTGTGCCTAACACCCCCCCCACCAGTGCCCCACACTGCCCAGCATCAGAGTGTGTGCCTAACACCCCCCCAGTGCCGCCCAGTGCCCAGCATCAGAGTGTGTGCCTAACACCCCCCCCAGTGCCCCCCAGTGCCCAGCATCAGAGTGTGTGCCTAACACCCCCCCCCACCAGAGCCCCCCAGTGCCCAGCATCAGAGTGTGTGCCTATAACCCCCCCCCCCAGTGCCCCCCAGTGCCCAGCATCAAAGTGTATGCCTAACACCCCCCCACCAGTGCCCCCCAGTGTCCAGCATCAGAGTGTGTGCCTAACACCCCCCCAGTGCCCCCCAGTGCCCCCCAGTGCCCAGCATCAAAGTGTGTGCCTAACACCCCACCCCCCAGTGCCCCCCAGTGCCCAGCATCAGAGTGTGTGCCTAACACCCCCCCACCAGTTCCCCCCAGTGCCCAGCATCAGAGTGTGTGCCTAACACCCCCCCACCAGTGCCCCCCAGTGCCCAGCATCAGAGTGTGTTCCTAACACCCCCCCCGTGCCCCCCAGTGCCCAGCATCAGAGTGTGTGCCTAACACCCCCCCTCACCAGTGCCCCCCAGTGCCCCCAGTGCCCAGCATCAGAGTGTGTGCCTAACACCCCCCCACCAGTGCCCCCCAGTGCCCAGCATCAGAGTGTGTGCCTAACACCCCCCCAGTGCCCCCCAGTGCCCAGCATCAGAGTGTGTGCCTAAACCCCCCCGTGCCCCCCCAGTGCCCAGGATCAGAGTGTGTGCCTAACACCCCCCCGTGCCCCCCAGTGCCCAGCATCAGAGTGTGTGCCTAACATCCCCCCAGTGCCCCCCCAGTGCCCAGCATCAGAGTGTGTGCCTAACACCCCCCCCAGTGCCCCCCAGTGCCCCCCAGTGCCCAGCATCAGAGTGTGTGCCTAACACCCCCCCCCAGTGCCCCCCAGTGCCCAGCATCAGAGTGTGTGCCTAAACCCCCCCCCCAGTGCCCCCCCAGTGCCCAGGATCAGAATGTGTGCCTAACACCCCCCCGTGCCCCCCCAGTGCCCAGCATCAGAGTGTGTGCCTAACACCCCCCCAGTGCCCCCCCCAGTGCCCAGCATCAGAGTGTGTGCCTAACACCCCCCCCCAGTGCCCCCCAGTGCCCAG
>NW_028253829.1:0-14528 GCF_964263255.1 Lissotriton vulgaris | reverse complement strand
ACAATTGACGCTCACAGTGTCCTCCTTGTTGTTTGCTGACCGGCAGGAACCTTTCTCCCTAAGTGCCGTATCTGGTGGAAGCAGCCTCCCCACTGCAGCGCTGGTGTGAGCGTGTCCTGCAATCGGCAGGACCGGACTACGCTCCCAGCATTCACCTTGTGGGTAGAGGCTCAAGGCGAGCCCTAGCGTGTAGGTTACCGGCCGGGGGACTGCGAGGCCTAGCATTCCACAGTCAGCCCAGCTGGTGCCTCTTCCCCCGGCGGCCACGCCCACCGCCTCTCGGCTTCAAAACCTTTTGCGACACCCGCTCCGCGGATGCCGCTCACAGTGTCCTCCTTGTTGTTTGCTGACCGGCAGGAACCTTTCTCCCTAAGTGCCGTATCTGGTGGAAGCAGACTCCCCACTGCAGCGCTGGTGTGAGCGTGTCCGGCAATCGGCAGGACCGGACTACGCTCCCAGCATTCACCTTGTGGGTAGAGGCTCGAAGCGAGCCCTAGCGTGTAGGTTACCGGCCGGGGGACTGCGAGGCCCAGGATTCCACAGTCAGCCCAGCTGGTGCCTCTTCCCCCGGCAGCTACGCCCACCGCCTCCCGGCTTCAAAACCTTTCGCGACACCCGCTCCGCGGGTGCCGCTCACAGTGTCCTCCTTGTTGTTTGCTGACCGGCAGGAACCTTTCTCCCTAAGTGCCGTATCTGGTGGAAGCAGCCTCCCCACTGCAGCGCTGGTGTGAGCGTGCCCTGCAATCGGCAGGACCGGACTACGCTCCCAGCATTCACCTTGTGGGTAGAGGCTGGAGGCGAGCCCTAGCGTGTAGGTTACCGGCCGGGGGACTGCGAGGCCCACATTCCACAGTCAGCCCAGCTGGTGCCTCTTCCCCCGGTGGCCACGCCTACCACCTACGCGTATATTACTGACATCTCCTCCACTGCGACGCGGGACGCGCGCGGGACGGAGCTCGGGGCGAAGACCGGGCAAAGAGCGGGCCGTTCGAGGCCCGGAGAGCCTGGACTGGACCCCTCCCCCTTGGTTCCCCAGTCTTCCCGCTAGTACATTGTCCTTCCTTATTATACATCCGTCTAGCAAGCCTCACCTGAACCAACCTAGTACCATGTGCACTCGGGCTAGCCGTAGCAAAACTGCGAAGGGTGGGAAGATGGTTAATGGTACGCTGGACGACTTTATCACTAGAACACACACCGCTATCGACCACGAAATCTCCAAAATGCAAACACGTGTGTCTCTGGACCTAGAAGCAGCTAGAAGACTGTCACAAACTATTGCAATGTCTAAGAAATCTTCTCTAGGTCACATAGCAACAGTAAAAAGCCCCGAGCACCCATTAAATCCTCGCCTCATTACAACGCACGCCGAGGTCCATCATATTCCACTTCCATCACCTGGGAATTCTGTGACCTCTTGTCTTTCCCATTCGCAAAATAGTCATACTTCCCCATTCCATGGTAGTGACCCGGTTCTTGCCTCTCACATTGATACAGTCCCGATCCCAATCTCTCCTAGCTCAATCGAGGAGTACGCCAATCCCCAGGGTTCCTACTCCAAGGGCACAGTTCACAAAAGGAAACGCACTGTAAGTTCTGCCTACTCTCGTAAGAAGGCCATAATTGCCAGGGTACACTGCTCAGCCAACACCAACTTATCTAAACACGGAGAAGTAGCAAGACCCGTTGCCCTAGACTCAGCCCCTCCAAGCGCTCTTGAGAACCACCCAAGCCTAGACCCCAATGATATTGCCATCACACAGGCGAATACTGGGGCGCAACTAAGTGAGGTTGGGGGTAGTGATGAGGAGTTTCTAAAAATAGTTTGGAACTCCCTAAAGAAGCTCCTAACCCCGTTAGACCTAAGACTCTCCCGCATCGAAAACCACCTTCTGGAGGTGGAAAAAAGCATCCTAACCCTGGCAAGCCTTAGTCTTCAAAATATTAAAGGATCTGCCACAAGGATACACCCATTATTATGCCAACTGAACTGCCCCCCAGTAAACCAATACCTAAACCACGTACAAAGGGCTTCGAACTCAAACATACCAATCTCCCTGTTAAGCCAGTTCTGCAGCCCTCACTGCAGTCAACTAAACCAAATAAAGAGGTAGTAGCTCAAAGGGCGAACGACACCAAGCATAATTCAACAACTAAACAGGGCCCACCTCATGCTGAAAATTTCCGTGGGGGATTTATAGATTTACCACCGGATGCTAGTCCTTATGTGGTAGTATTAGCGGGCGTTCCGGAACTGGGGAGTCCCAGCCAAGAAAACTACTGGTCCCTTAAAAATAAGGTTATCCACTGGTTGAACATTAACAGGCAGTTGCCCAGGCATCTGATAAGCAAAGTCCTAATGGTGCGCAGAGTTCCCTGGATAGGATCGTCACGTAACACTATCCAAGGTGACTGCATTGTAGTCTCTTTTGAGGGCCCACAGACTGCACAACATATTTGTTCATGGAATACTGGGGAGGATAAATCATCTATAGTTGCAAGACCCCTAACATTCTTTTACCCCCCGCGTCCTGCCTCAAACTATGGGGGCGATTGGTCATATCCTCGTTATCCGGCGCGTGGAGGGTCGAGAGGGGATTGGCAGGGTCCTAATAGGAGGTGGCACAGTGTAGCAACCGCCAATAGATTTGGCTGTTTAGAAGAGGTAGACTGACTCCCACTGCCTCCTAACTTAACCTATGACGCAAAGGCTAATTTACCTCCTGCAACTGTAGCCCCCTATATCCCTATGAGTAGCATACCTGGGTGTAGACTTGCTATGTCTCTCGCAGAAAAGGCCGCTAGGTCACCGTATAGTGATTCCATCTCCTATCTTCCTAATAGCCATCCACCTGACCATCCAATCCTAGTTGTAGAAGTTGACATGGGGCTGATGAGTAATGATACCCTTAAGGAAGCCCATGCACTAGCCATATCGCCCCCGTCTTACTTATCATCATGGTCACCCACACTTGCACCTATTTATAGTGATAAGGTAGCCCTTGTACCCATTCACATGGCAGGCAAACCCACAGCTGGGGTGGGGTCATATCCCATAGTGGATAATCTTATAGTGGATGTTATGTCGCCACCTGTAGTCAAGAGCTTGGGTCTTGAACACAATCCCCTTCTAAATGTTTCAACAATGGGAGTAAGGGCTAATGAGAGTATTGTACCAGATACTATACCGGATACTGCGCTCCGGATCCTGAGCTGGAATGTCGCTGGTCTTGCTCGCAACCTAAATATCCCCGATTGGAACACCCTGATTGAATCCTTCGGGATATGCATACTACAGGAAACTTGGTGTTTAGAACCCCGTTACAAGGTGGGTTATACTACCTACTTTGTTCCTGCATCACAACCATATGGCACCAAAAGGGCGCCCATCAGGTGGCCTTCTAATTTGGGCTAGCATTTCTCTGGGCCTCTCTATTAGGCACCTATTTACAAAATCCCCTGATCTTCAGAGAATATCAGTTAGAGGGCCGGGGGGGGGAAATCTGGAAATATTTAACATCTACCTTAGGGGGCAAGGGGTGGTGTCTCCGCGTTGCCACTGGCACGTATTGAGGAAGAACTTGGTACATGTAATGCTAACTCTCTTGTTCTACGCGCTGGGGACCTTAACTGTTCCTTCGAACCTCTCTCCAGTGATTACATCCTAGACACTTGGGAGGAAGACATTAGGAGAGGCATCCCCTTACTAACACTCAATCCTATTAAAAAATGGTCACAGGGGGCCATAGATCTCAATGCCCTTTGTATGGAATTTGGCTTAAGGGCAACTAATGGCAGATCCAAATCCGATCCTAATGGGGCACACACATACAACAGGGTCGTTCACACTTCTCGGATCGATTATATTCTCCTTAACTACAAGCTTTGGGCTCACCTGCTCGACATGAAGGTCTTAACAACAACTGATAGCGATCACAACCAACTGGCATTGTCATTGTCACCCCCTTGGAGGGGTTCGAAGCTAAATCCTCCCCCTCGCTTATGGAAATCTACGCACGATGTGTGCCCCTCAAACTGTGGAAGGAGGCTTAAATGGAGAAAAGTTGCTACGGACGAAGGAAAGATGGCTCTGGCATATTCCATAATGTCCAACGTCAAAGCAGGGCTTGATGCCATGAGCTCTGGTATCGTGGACGTCGGGCTCCTTTTCGCCGAAACAACTAAAGCTCTGGGAGAATTGTTCACTGTCGCTCCAGCGGCTGGGAGATGAAAGGGGAAAAGCGCTTTAAAAGACCGAGTTTCTTGGTTCACCCCATCCTGTCGCTCTGCAAAATGTGAACTTATCAGAGCAGTGAAAACCAAGGATGCCAACCTCACAAAAATTGCCAGGAAATGCTATCAGAAGGCACTAATTACGGCTAAGCTTGAGCACGAAACTCAATTCTGGATTGACCTAAAAGCGGCAAGTTCCAGGAAAGACTCAAAGGGCTTTTGGGACCTGGTGAGACTTTAAAACAAACCCGATGACTGCCTTATTACTTGTAACATCACTGGAGAGGTGTGGTTTGCTCATTTTTCCCAGCTTTATTCCCCAATTGGGGACCCCACATCTAGCCCCATGATCCAACTGCCTGGCGTTCATCCTCACCCTAATAGCTTAGTACTCAACGATATTTACAACAAGGGGTGGTGAGGGACAGAGTCTCTGAATTAAACAGAATACTCTCACCCAGTCAAGAGATCAGGGCTAGATCCAACACCGTTTTTTAGCTCACTGCACCATCCCAGTTTCAGAACCTGACTGTATGCAAATTAGTCTGTTCCTGTCCCAGTGCATGATGGGAACAGGGCAAACCAAACTACAAAAGCCAATTCTTACACTGGGAAGGAAACAAGCTACCGGGGACCGGTTTCTGGCATTTCAGCCTCTTCGGCCCGGCTTGCTTGAATCCTGATGGTGCAATGAGCAAGGGACTCACATCTGAGTATACCCTTCCACGCTTGGGGTGGACAAAAATATTTACAACAAGGGGTGGTGAGGGACAGAGTCTCTGAATTAAACAGAATACTCTCACCCAGTCAAGAGATCAGGGCTAGATCCAACACCGTTTTTTAGCTCACTGCACCATCCCAGTTTCAGAACCTGACTGTATGCAAATTAGTCTGTTCCTGTCCCAGTGCATGATGGGAACAGGGCAAACCAAACTACAAAAGCCAATTCTTACACTGGGAAGGAAACAAGCTACCGGGGACCGGTTTCTGGCATTTCAGCCTCTTCGGCCCGGCTTGCTTGAATCCTGATGGTGCAATGAGCAAGGGACTCACATCTGAGTATACCCTTCCACGCTTGGGGTGGACAAAAATATTTACAACAAGGGGTGGTGAGGGACAGAGTCTCTGAATTAAACAGAATACTCTCACCCAGTCAAGAGATCAGGGCTGGATCCAACACCGTTTTTTAGCTCACTGCACCATCCCAGTTTCAGAACCTGACTGTATGCAAATTAGTCTGTTCCTGTCCCAGTGCATGATGGGAACAGGGCAAACCAAACTACAAAAGCCAATTCTTACACTGGGAAGGAAACAAGCTACCGGGGACCGGTTTCTGGCATTTCAGCCTCTTCGGCCCGGCTTGCTTGAATCCTGATGGTGCAATGAGCAAGGGACTCACATCTGAGTATACCCTTCCACGCTTGGGGTGGACAAAAATATTTACAACAAGGGGTGGTGAGGGACAGAGTCTCTGAATTAAACAGAATACTCTCACCCAGTCAAGAGATCAGGGCTAGATCCAACACCGTTTTTTAGCTCACTGCACCATCCCAGTTTCAGAACCTGACTGTATGCAAATTAGTCTGTTCCTGTCCCAGTGCATGATGGGAACAGGGCAAACCAAACTACAAAAGCCAATTCTTACACTGGGAAGGAAACAAGCTACCGGGGACCGGTTTCTGGCATTTCAGCCTCTTCGGCCCGGCTTGCTTGAATCCTGATGGTGCAATGAGCAAGGGACTCACATCTGAGTATACCCTTCCACGCTTGGGGTGGACAAAAATATTTACAACAAGGGGTGGTGAGGGACAGAGTCTCTGAATTAAACAGAATACTCTCACCCAGTCAAGAGATCAGGGCTAGATCCAACACCGTTTTTTAGCTCACTGCACCATCCCAGTTTCAGAACCTGACTGTATGCAAATTAGTCTGTTCCTGTCCCAGTGCATGATGGGAACAGGGCAAACCAAACTACAAAAGCCAATTCTTACACTGGGAAGGAAACAAGCTACCGGGGACCGGTTTCTGGCATTTCAGCCTCTTCGGCCCGGCTTGCTTGAATCCTGATGGTGCAATGAGCAAGGGACTCACATCTGAGTATACCCTTCCACGCTTGGGGTGGACAAAAATATTTACAACAAGGGGTGGTGAGGGACAGAGTCTCTGAATTAAACAGAATACTCTCACCCAGTCAAGAGATCAGGGCTAGATCCAACACCGTTTTTTAGCTCACTGCACCATCCCAGTTTCAGAACCTGACTGTATGCAAATTAGTCTGTTCCTGTCCCAGTGCATGATGGGAACAGGGCAAACCAAACTACAAAAGCCAATTCTTACACTGGGAAGGAAACAAGCTACCGGGGACCGGTTTCTGGCATTTCAGCCTCTTCGGCCCGGCTTGCTTGAATCCTGATGGTGCAATGAGCAAGGGACTCACATCTGAGTATACCCTTCCACGCTTGGGGTGGACAAAAATATTTACAACAAGGGGTGGTGAGGGACAGAGTCTCTGAATTAAACAGAATACTCTCACCCAGTCAAGAGATCAGGGCTAGATCCAACACCGTTTTTTAGCTCACTGCACCATCCCAGTTTCAGAACCTGACTGTATGCAAATTAGTCTGTTCCTGTCCCAGTGCATGATGGGAACAGGGCAAACCAAACTACAAAAGCCAATTCTTACACTGGGAAGGAAACAAGCTACCGGGGACCGGCTTCTGGCATTTCAGCCTCTTCGGCCCGGCTTGCTTGAATCCTGATGGTGCAATGAGCAAGGGACTCACATCTGAGTATACCCTTCCACGCTTGGGGTGGACAAAAATATTTACAACAAGGGGTGGTGATGGATCAAGCCCTGATCTTTGGACTGGGTAAGAGTGGTCTGCTCAATTCAGACACTCTGTTCATCACCACCCCCTTTTGTAAATCGATTTTGCCCACTATAGGTGTGGCAGGGTATACTCAGACATGAGTCCCTTTCTCACTGCTCCATCAGGATTCAAGCAAGCCGGGCCGAAGAGGCTGAAATGCCAGAAACCGGTCCCTGGTAGCTTGGCTCCTTTCTGGTAAAGAATTGGCTTGGTAGTTTAGTCTGCCCTGTTCCCATGATGCACTGGGCCAGGGACAGACTGATTTGCATATAGCCAGGTTCTGAGCTGGGATGGGGCAGTGAGATAAATAACGGTGATGGATCAAGCCCTGATCTTTGGACTGGGTAAGAGTGGTCTGCTCAATTCAGACACTCTGTTCATCACCACCCCCTTTTGTAAATCGATTTTGCCCACTATAGGTGTGGCAGGGTATACTCAGACATGAGTCCCTTTCTCACTGCTCCATCAGGATTCAAGCAAGCCGGGCCGAAGAGGCTGAAATGCCAGAAACCGGTCCCTGGTAGCTTGGCTCCTTTCTGGTAAAGAATTGGCTTGGTAGTTTAGTCTGCCCTGTTCCCATGATGCACTGGGCCAGGGACAGACTGATTTGCATATAGCCAGGTTCTGAGCTGGGATGGGGCAGTGAGATAAATAACGGTGATGGATCAAGCCCTGATCTTTGGACTGGGTAAGAGTGGTCTGCTCAATTCAGACACTCTGTTCATCACCACCCCCTTTTGTAAATCGATTTTGCCCACTATAGGTGTGGCAGGGTATACTCAGACATGAGTCCCTTTCTCACTGCTCCATCAGGATTCAAGCAAGCCGGGCCGAAGAGGCTGAAATGCCAGAAACCGGTCCCTGGTAGCTTGGCTCCTTTCTGGTAAAGAATTGGCTTGGTAGTTTAGTCTGCCCTGTTCCCATGATGCACTGGGCCAGGGACAGACTGATTTGCATATAGCCAGGTTCTGAGCTGGGATGGGGCAGTGAGATAAATAACGGTGATGGATCAAGCCCTGATCTTTGGACTGGGTAAGAGTGGTCTGCTCAATTCAGACACTCTGTTCATCACCACCCCCTTTTGTAAATTAGTACTCAACGAGGCTGATCTTTTTACCATCAAAGAAGTAGAGGGGGCAATCAAATGTCTGGTACCGAATAAGGCTGCGGGGCCCGACGGAATCCCAGGTGACTTACTAAAGGTTAGCACAACTGAGTGGAGCAGTCTAATCGCCGCACTTCTGAATGCCGCTCTGATGGGCGGGTCCCTCCCGGACTCATGGAAGGGTGCGGAGGTCGTCCCTATTTTCAAAAAAGGGACTCGGGACGACCCTGCGAACTATCGCCCAATCAGTTTGCTTGATTCTACACAGAAGATAGCGGGTAAAGTAGTCCTAGGGAGGATCCAACAGTGGATAGAGGAAGGAAAAATCCTGTCGGATTATCAGACGGGGTTCAGATCAGGCACTGGAACTATCGAGCAAACATTTCGGCTCCTAATGATCCTTTGGAAAGTGGTTGTCCTTGGTAAGGGCAGCTTGTACCTTGCCTTCATAGACTTACGAACTGCATTCAATTTAGTCCCACGAGACCAACTGTGGCGCGTTTTGGACACAATGGGCATTCCCCAGCACTTACTAACTATGCTCATAAAACTACACGAGGGCAACTTTGCTCAGATCAGGTGGGGAGACCAGGGCCAAAAAACATCCCGCATCCCTGTGAATAGGGGAGTCCGCCAGGGTTGCGTGCTTGTCCCCACTCTATTCTCTTTATACGTTAATGGAGTGGTGGAGCATCTCCTTAAACATCCTGCTGACGCACCTTCCCTGGCCGGTAGGAAAATCCCTACTCTCCTCTTCGCAGACGACACCCTCCTGATCTCAAAAACACCAGTAGGTCTGCAACGCCTACTCACTGGCTTTAAGGACTTCTGCGATGCAAGGGGTCTATCAATAAATGTGAGCAAAACCAAGTTTCTGGTCCTGAATGCCCGGAAGAAAACTGTTATCCCACCTTCCCTGGACTCCGTCCCACTCGAAAGGGTAAAGGAATTTGACTATTTGGGCATTCGCTTAAGTGATTCAATGAGCGGGCAACCCCACCTGCAAAAGGCATCGCTGGTACACAAGAAGGTTGTGGGGGCACTTTTGAAAGAACAACGGGCCTCGGTTCTTAAACCCATTGGACCTGTATTGGACATTTACAGGGCAAGGGGGGTGAGCGCAGCACTGTACGGATCCGAACTATGGGGCACCCAGAATTTAGATCTATTGACCAGAGCGGAAAACAAATTTCACAGAGACCTTATGGGCCTGCCGCACAGCACTCCTGCACTTCCAATCCTCCTAGACTCAGGTACCCGTCCCATAGGGGATCAGGCGAGGTTGCGCCCCCTTCTCCTCTGGGCACGCATATGGAGGGTACCAGAATTGTCTAGTTACGCTGATGGACTAAGGGAACTACTTTTAACTCCTGGCTGGTCCAAAATCCGCTGGTTCAAGGAAGTCAAGCGTCTTCTCATCGAATTGGGACTTGAGGATGCGTGGGCAACAAGATCTGCCCTGCCCAAACAGACACTAAAGTCGTTATACTGGTCATGGGTGATGGCCAACAGAAACTGCAATTCTAAACTCTGTAGAATTTCTGTCGAATTCCTCTTGATCAAAGACGTCCCCTACTGTGAACCATATTTAGATCTGATTACTAAATCTTGGGACAGATCATTATACATCAAATTTAGGTTGGGGTTACTGCCAGTGGGAAAACTGATTGCCAGCTGGAGGACATTGCTGCATCCATCTTCTCTTTGTCCTTTTGTAGTAGTAGGATAGAGTCTGTGCCCCACCTACTCTTCGAGTGCCCAGCCTATTTTGCCCCTCGCCACATCTGGTTAAAGCCTTTGTGTAGGAGTCTCGGAACTAGATCCCATCTCGAAGCTCTACGAATTTTAAGATCTGACCCACGCCCTCTGTTTGCTACCTGCCTTGCTAAATTCTTGTCTTGGGCATGGCGGATCCGAACATTGAAGCTACCTACAGTAACCCAATAGCTAGCTGTCTATCCCGTACCTATGTACCACATCGTCCCCATGTAAACAATGAAATTAAAAGTTTTTTAACATTGTATTGTATTTTAAATATACATGTGCCTTTGTAATGCTTTTTAAGATATGTGTTATATATCGCAATAAAGCTTGTTTCAATCAATCTACAAGAGTGTAAGAAAATTGAAGCTTATGAAATTTCATGAGCAGTCTAACAAAGCAGGAATTAATGAACAATCCTCCAAACATACTGAGATCCCAGTGCCAGAAAGCAATATGGACTCAAATACCAATCAAGAGTCACAAGGGCTGGTAGAAACACTTTACGACCTGATACAAGAGGGAAATCAGGCTAGTGGAACCGCAAGCGAGAATACAGCAACTGACACAACTATATCGTGTAATACTCCCTTTAAACCACCATCTTCTTTTGATCCACTGATGTTGAAGGATACAATTGATATGTTCCAAGACCAAGTCATCATTGATTTGAAAAATCTTAATAAGTCGGTACATAAAGGGACAACTAAGGTCAAAAAGAGCACTAAGGAATTACAAAACCATCAATTAATGACCAAAAACAACAATGAAATAATAGTAAGAAATGCCAACAAAGGTGGGAATGTGGTTTTGTGGAAAAGAGACGATTACCTCAGGGAAGCAATGAACCACTTAAATGACAAAACCTGCTATGGAAACAGAAACAAAATGACCTGGAATGCAGTCCAATCCCTATGGATAACAAATCCTTCAATCCCCATGTTGTATTTTATAGCAAAAGTACATAAGGACAGATTAAATCCACCGGGGAGGCCGATAATATCAGCAAGGAACAGTACATTTGAAAATACTTCCAAATACGTGGATTTCTTTTTACAAGATCATGTTCAAAAATTGGCCTCCTATATAAAGGGCACAGGGGACTTTTTAGTCAAAATGAAAGACTTTCAATGGCAGGATAATTACCATTTAATCACTTTAGATGTAACATCACTTTACACATCTATCAGACATATAGATGGACTTCGTGCGATGAAATACTATCTGGCAAGGAGAGGACAATCTTATACAGAACATAACAAAATGATCGTCAACATGGTTGAACTGTGTCTAACCAATAACATTTTTATGTTTCAGAATGAGTTATATCAACAACTGTGCGGGGTTGCCATGGAGGCCAGCTTCTCCCACAGCTATGCATGTTTACACATGGGCTGGTGGGAGGAGCTGCTTCTCATGGCAAACTACGCTGAGACACTAACTAATCATATGAAATGTTGGTGGAGGTTCAGCGACGATTTGTTCTTAGTTTGGCAGGGTACGGAAATTGAGGCGAGAGAGTTCATTGATTCACTCAATAACAATTTATTAAACCTCAATTTTACCGCCAACATAAGCAAAACCAGTATAGTGTTTCTAGACCTGGAGTTATTCATCAGTAAAGGCAATGTTGAGACTAAATTGCACAGAAAACCAACTGCGGGAAATGCAATCCTGCATGCTAACAGTTCACATCCTAATCACCTAATACAAAGCATTCCTTATGGTGAGCTACTGCGTGTAAAGAGAATCTGTAGCAGTAGTGAAGGATTAAGACTAGCACAACAGGAGTGTATAGGTAGATTTAAAGCAAGAGGTTATAGCAACAAGTGTTTAGAGAAGGCTTTAACCAAGTGCAATCTAGTCGACAGGGAACAGCTAATGGACAAACAACCTAAACAATCCATTACCCCTGTCAATACATCCAGTGATTTCAGGTTCATTCTGGACTTTAACCGACAGGAGGTAGCAGTAAGGAAAATCATCAACAAAAACAGATATCTCAAAAAACAGGACCCCATAATAGGAAAAACAGTCCCAAAAAACCATCTATAACATACAGGAGGGGTACTTTGGTGGATAATGAACCATGTGGCACACCAGCAAAGGGATCTTGGTTGGCACAAAGACAGGTTTTTACAAATGTAAGGTTTGCAAAGCCTGCCAACATGGGGTAACTACCACCAACTACTCTAACCTTTTAGAGGGCCTAACAATGAAATAACAAAATCCTTAAACTGCAAAACCGATCATGTGGTGTATATGTTGGAGTGCCCATGTAAATAGAGATATATTGGGAGTACAATCTTACCAGGGCATAAACGAGTACTCAAACACATACGTGCGATCAAAAACCATGATCAGGCTTACCCAGTGGCACAAAAGCGGTACAAAAGGGGGTGGTGATGGACGGAGCATCTGAATCAATCAAACACTCACACCCAGTCAAAAGATCTGGGCTTAATCCAACACCGTTCTTTAGCCCACTCTGCCACCCCAGTTCAGACATGGCTATATGCAAATCAGTCTGACCCTGTGCCTCATGGGAACAGTCCAGCCCGAACTGCCAAGCTATGTCTTCCCTGGACCGGAAACAAGCTTCTGAGGACCGGTTTCTGGCATTCCAGCCGTCTTCAGCCCGGCTTGCTTGAATCCAGTGGCAAAGTGAGCAAGGGACTCACGTCTGAGCATACCCTGCCACACTTATGGCGGCCAAAAGCGGTGCAAAAGGGGATGGTGATGGACGGAGCATCTGAATCAATCAAACACTCACACCCAGTCAAAAGATCTGGGTTTAATCCATCAACGTTCTTTAGCCCACTCTGCCACCCCAGTTCAGACATGGCTATATGCAAATCAGTCTGACCCTGTGCCTCATGGGAACAGTTCAGCCCGAACTGCCAAGCCATGTCTTCCCTGGACCGGAAACAAGCTTCCGAGGACCGGTTTCTGGCATTCCAGCCGTCTTCAGCCCGGCTTGCTTGAATCCAGTGGCAAAGTGAGCAAGGGACTCACGTCTGAGCATACCCTGCCACACTTATGGCGGCCAAAAGCGGTGCAAAAGGGGATGGTGATGGACGGAGCATCTGAATCAATCAAACACTCACACCCAGTCAAAAGATCTGGGTTTAATCCATCACCGTTCTTTAGCCCACTCTGCCACCCCAGTTCAGACATGGCTGTCGGCCATGGAAAGCACAGCACTGGTGTGTTTCATGCAAAAATTATTGTAGACACCCCTGTCTTCTGTACAGATGATGCAACAATCGCAGCCCCCATCTGCCCTCCCGTTGTTGTTTGGGAGATGGAACCCTGCCTCAGGAATCTTATTGCTGCTGGTGACCTCTACTGACATAGCTTGAGCTAGCGGTGTCCCACCCACTAACCCAAATTGAGGAGTCTGTGGAGATCCCACCACATTGGCTTGAGCAGCATGGGTTGATGTTGTCTGGCTAACCACACCTGCGCTGCTGGATTGTTCATTTGCATTAGAGGAGTCTGAAGAAGACAACCCATGAACCCTCCATTATCTGCATCTGGACCCACACTTCAAATATTGCTTCTGAATAGCTGGGTTTGGAGGAATTGGATCACTACCACCAAATCTTGCGTAGTTAAGTTCACTGGTTGCTGCCCTTCCAATGACAAAAGTAACTTTACCTGCGCTGCCAGTTCTTGTACCTTCGCAGGATAACCAGTATTTCCTGCAGAACTCTCACTCTGTAGAGCTGGGGAAATAACACTTGCCTGCCGAACCAGTACTGCCACATTTGTGCTATTAATGCCACTTAATCGGACCATATCTCCCCACTTGACTGGGTGCTGGAAACTTACCCTCTGAACTAATTCCTGATGGCCCCATGATAACTGGTGTCTCAATTGTCTTGTTACTGGATCTGGCCGGAGTTCTCCATGCACTCTTGGTAGTACTCAAAATTATTGCGTCCGTGGAAGTTCTAGGCCTTCAGATACTGTGTGCAACCCTAATTCATGCCATGCCAATGGCTTGACTCCCATAGCTTCATGAACTTGAAATGTGATGTCCACATTGCTTACTCCAGTACATTTTATGGTTGAACATTGGACAAATACGCAGCTGGGTGCACTCACTTGGGGGCAGTGAAAGGAGAAATCTTGTGTTATACAGAGCAACAAGCTCCCCCGGTTATCAAGCCCCTACACTATGCTTCTTTTAAACTGCCAGAATACTTAGCTGCCTTTTGGCGAGGTTCAGCACCCATCATATAAGCCATTGTGAATGCTGCCAAGATTCTCATCCCAAGGTAACTTTTCTCTGCCCGTAGCACAGTCGCCCAATGCCTCTACCTCCAGCATGAGCCTTAGACATTGGCCTTACATGATGGCCTACCCCACCTGCCTATCTCTGTTGGTGTCCCACTGAGCCCCCTTGTTTTAACAAGCTTACCCCCAACACGCATGGTGAATTCACAGAAGCCAGACCTGGATTGAGTCACTGCCCCCATGCCGTGTCACCTTTCCTCCTAGTTTGATCTGTATACCTGTGGATTTCATCAAGCAACATTAAAAAGTGCACAAAC
>NW_028253828.1:0-131000 GCF_964263255.1 Lissotriton vulgaris | reverse complement strand
TATTCAAGTTCTAAAAATTGACTAACAGTGGACTTTTCCATCTGCAGATTATACTGAATGGCCAGCAGAGGCAGTGTTGCAGAGGAATATTTCTCCGCTTGCTGAGAAAAAAAAAAGCTCATTCCTCAGCCTTCTCCATGCCTCGATCAATAGATATGGTAAGTCAAACTCTCATTTAATCATTTTGCCATTAATTAAACGTTCATAGTATCTGATGGCTCTCAGTGCCTTTTAGTGGGGTCTTACGCATAAATATAATCTTCTAAGACGGTAGCAATATGAATGACGCTATGGCCATCATGATAGTTTCTCAAAGACTTTGACTGTCTATGTGGCTGACAAAATCTTCTTTAGATAGTTTTGCAGGCAATATGTCCTCAGAGTTAATTACCATCTTTTAGGCTGGAACGAGGTGTCTTAGGTTAGAGCAATTGACTTACTTTCTGATGGAGGGAAGCTATTTAACCGTTTTCCCTGCTCTCTGTGAGTGGGACTCTGATACTCAAGATGGACCGCTATTTAGAAACTGTGTTCTAACTCTATCCCTCTTTAAATAGGATCCCAATGCTTTCAATGGTGCAGAGTA
The DNA here is from genome assembly GCF_964263255.1 of Lissotriton vulgaris. Taxonomy (NCBI): domain Eukaryota; kingdom Metazoa; phylum Chordata; class Amphibia; order Caudata; family Salamandridae; genus Lissotriton; species Lissotriton vulgaris. The sequence continues at coordinate 130,414 of NW_028253828.1, read as the reverse complement.
CTTTCCCATTACACATCCTACTTGCTGTGCAGTCATATTCCCAGATACTTAAATAGTGTGTAATTGCTGATGTCTGGTCCTCCGGTGTAATCGTAACCCAGGGCGATTGGTCAAGTGGTGCCATTACATCCCAAAACTACAGCAGAATGTCATCTGACATGAGGGCCAATCAGTTGCTTCTTCTAACTCTTGCCCTCTTTAAAAAGGAGCCCAATGCTTTCAATGGTGCAGTGTACTTTCCCATTGCACCTCCTACTCGCTGTGCAGTCATATTCACAGATAGTTACCTAGTGTGTAATTGCTGATGTCTGGTCCTCCGGTGTAATCGTCTCCCTGGGCGATTGGTCACGTGGTGCCATTACTTCACAAAGCTACAGCAGGATGTCATCTGACATGAGGGCCAATCAGTTGCCTAGTACGCAATAGGATACATGTCTCATCGTATAGAAAAGGGAGCAATGTAGACCGGATGCCCAGCTGAAGACTAAGGTGGTGAGATGGAAGGAACTAGGCCATTATTTGAGACTTATACATTTGTTTGAAGGAGTGGTTGATCATAACATTCTGGAGTTCTCTATAGGTTAACTGATAGGGATGTGCTGAAATTAAGATGTTAGAATCTGTTATTCATAGTTTTTCTTATTCCCACAAACCGTAGCATAAACCTTCCTCCCTTAACGTATCAGATCACTGAATTGCTATGGTGTACCATAACCTAAAACATTTCCTGTGAGAAGGGTACGTTATCTTTTGGCTGCCAAAGAGATCTTTCTATCCAAGTCCTCATATAGGTGCTCGAGTTGTGTAGAGAGTACTAGCAAATGAGGCATAGGATTGAAAGAAGTCTGCTAGGTTGAAATCTAAATTGAGAATATAATTTTCAGTGAGCTTTGGATTTTCACAATATTAGACACGCCATAGTACTAATAATTGACTCTTTATAGAAATCATTTTTTGGTAGTGTTGCAATTGGTTTGGAAATATTCAAGTTCTAAAAATTGACTAACAGTGGACTTTTCCATCTGCAGATTATACTGAATGGCCAGCAGAGGCAGTGTTGCAGAGGAATATTTCTCCGCTTGCTGAGAAAAAAAAAAGCTCATTCCTCAGCCTTCTCCATGCCTCGATCAATAGATATGGTAAGTCAAACTCTCATTTAATCATTTTGCCATTAATTAAACGTTCATAGTATCTGATGGCTCTCAGTGCCTTTTAGTGGGGTCTTACGCATAAATATAATCTTCTAAGACGGTAGCAATATGAATGACGCTATGGCCATCATGATAGTTTCTCAAAGACTTTGACTGTCTATGTGGCTGACAAAATCTTCTTTAGATAGTTTTGCAGGCAATATGTCCTCAGAGTTAATTACCATCTTTTAGGCTGGAACGAGGTGTCTTAGGTTAGAGCAATTGACTTACTTTCTGATGGAGGGAAGCTATTTAACCGTTTTCCCTGCTCTCTGTGAGTGGGACTCTGATACTCAAGATGGACCGCTATTTAGAAACTGTGTTCTAACTCTATCCCTCTTTAAATAGGATCCCAATGCTTTCAATGGTGCAGAGTACTTTCCCATTACACATCCTACTTGCTGTGCAGTCATATTCCCAGATACTTAAATAGTGTGTAATTGCTGATGTCTGGTCCTCCGGTGTAATCGTAACCCAGGGCGATTGGTCAAGTGGTGCCATTACATCCCAAAACTACAGCAGAATGTCATCTGACATGAGGGCCAATCCGTTGCTTCTTCTAACTCTTGCCCTCTTTAAAAAGGAGCCCAATGCTTTCAATGGTGCAGTGTACTTTCCCATTGCACCTCCTACTCGCTGTGCAGTCATATTCACAGATAGTTACCTAGTGTGTAATTGCTGATGTCTGGTCCTCCGGTGTAATCGTCTCCCTGGGCGATTGGTCACGTGGTGCCATTACTTCACAAAGCTACAGCAGGATGTCATCTGACATGAGGGCCAATCAGTTGCCTAGTACGCAATAGGATACATGTCTCATCGTATAGAAAAGGGAGCAATGTAGACCGGATGCCCAGCTGAAGACTAAGGTGGTGAGATGAAAGGAACTAGGCCATTATTTGAGACTTATACATTTGTTTGAAGGAGTGGTTGATCATAACATTCTGGAGTTCTCTATAGGTTAACTGATAGGGATGTGCTGAAATTAAGATGTTAGAATCTGTTATTCATAGTTTTTCTTATTCCCACAAACCGTAGCATAAACCTTCCTCCCTTAACGTATCAGATCACTGAATTGCTATGGTGTACCATAACCTAAAACATTTCCTGTGAGAAGGGTACGTTATCTCTTGGCTGCCAAAGAGATCTTTCTATCCAAGTCCTCATATAGGTGCTCGAGTTGTGTAGAGAGTACTAGCAAATGAGGCATAGGATTGAAAGAAGTCTGCTAGGTTGAAATCTAAATTGAGAATATAATTTTCAGTGAGCTTTGGATTTTCACAATATTAGACACGCCATAGTACTAATAATTGACTCTTTATAGAAATCATTTTTTGGTAGTGTTGCAATTGGTTTGGAAATATTCAAGTTCTAAAAATTGACTAACAGTGGACTTTTCCATCTGCAGATTATACTGAATGGCCAGCAGAGGCAGTGTTGCAGAGGAATATTTCTCCGCTTGCTGAGAAAAAAAAAAAGCTCATTCCTCAGCCTTCTCCATGCCTCGATCAATAGATATGGTAAGTCAAACTCTCATTTAATCATTTTGCCATTAATTAAACGTTCATAGTATCTGATGGCTCTCAGTGCCTTTTAGTGGGGTCTTACGCATAAATATAATCTTCTAAGACGGTAGCAATATGAATGACGCTATGGCCATCATGATAGTTTCTCAAAGACTTTGACTGTCTATGTGGCTGACAAAATCTTCTTTAGATAGTTTTGCAGGCAATATGTCCTCAGAGTTAATTACCATCTTTTAGGCTGGAACGAGGTGTCTTAGGTTAGAGCAATTGACTTACTTTCTGATGGAGGGAAGCTATTTAACCGTTTTCCCTGCTCTCTGTGAGTGGGACTCTGATACTCAAGATGGACCGCTATTTAGAAACTGTGTTCTAACTCTATCCCTCTTTAAATAGGATCCCAATGCTTTCAATGGTGCAGAGTACTTTCCCATTACACATCCTACTTGCTGTGCAGTCATATTCCCAGATACTTAAATAGTGTGTAATTGCTGATGTCTGGTCCTCCGGTGTAATCGTAACCCAGGGCGATTGGTCAAGTGGTGCCATTACATCCCAAAACTACAGCAGAATGTCATCTGACATGAGGGCCAATCAGTTGCTTCTTCTAACTCTTGCCCTCTTTAAAAAGGAGCCCAATGCTTTCAATGGTGCAGTGTACTTTCCCATTGCACCTCCTACTCGCTGTGCAGTCATATTCACAGATAGTTACCTAGTGTGTAATTGCTGATGTCTGGTCCTCCGGTGTAATCGTCTCCCTGGGCGATTGGTCACGTGGTGCCATTACTTCACAAAGCTACAGCAGGATGTCATCTGACATGAGGGCCAATCAGTTGCCTAGTACGCAATAGGATACATGTCTCATCGTATAGAAAAGGGAGCAATGTAGACCGGATGCCCAGCTGAAGACTAAGGTGGTGAGATGAAAGGAACTAGGCCATTATTTGAGACTTATACATTTGTTTGAAGGAGTGGTTGATCATAACATTCTGGAGTTCTCTATAGGTTAACTGATAGGGATGTGCTGAAATTAAGATGTTAGAATCTGTTATTCATAGTTTTTCTTATTCCCACAAACCGTAGCATAAACCTTCCTCCCTTAACGTATCAGATCACTGAATTGCTATGGTGTACCATAACCTAAAACATTTCCTGTGAGAAGGGTACGTTATCTCTTGGCTGCCAAAGAGATCTTTCTATCCAAGTCCTCATATAGGTGCTCGAGTTGTGTAGAGAGTACTAGCAAATGAGGCATAGGATTGAAAGAAGTCTGCTAGGTTGAAATCTAAATTGAGAATATAATTTTCAGTGAGCTTTGGATTTTCACAATATTAGACACGCCATAGTACTAATAATTGACTCTTTATAGAAATCATTTTTTGGTAGTGTTGCAATTGGTTTGGAAATATTCAAGTTCTAAAAATTGACTAACAGTGGACTTTTCCATCTGCAGATTATACTGAATGGCCAGCAGAGGCAGTGTTGCAGAGGAATATTTCTCCGCTTGCTGAGAAAAAAAAAAAGCTCATTCCTCAGCCTTCTCCATGCCTCGATCAATAGATATGGTAAGTCAAACTCTCATTTAATCATTTTGCCATTAATTAAACGTTCATAGTATCTGATGGCTCTCAGTGCCTTTTAGTGGGGTCTTACGCATAAATATAATCTTCTAAGACGGTAGCAATATGAATGACGCTATGGCCATCATGATAGTTTCTCAAAGACTTTGACTGTCTATGTGGCTGACAAAATCTTCTTTAGATAGTTTTGCAGGCAATATGTCCTCAGAGTTAATTACCATCTTTTAGGCTGGATCGAGGTGTCTTAGGTTAGAGCAATTGACTTACTTTCTGATGGAGGGAAGCTATTTAACCGTTTTCCCTGCTCTCTGTGAGTGGGACTCTGATACTCAAGATGGACCGCTATTTAGAAACTGTGTTCTAACTCTATCCCTCTTTAAATAGGATCCCAATGCTTTCAATGGTGCAGAGTACTTTCCCATTACACATCCTACTTGCTGTGCAGTCATATTCCCAGATATTTAAATAGTGTGTAATTGCTGATGTCTGGTCCTCCGGTGTAATCGTAACCCAGGGCGATTGGTCAAGTGGTGCCATTACATCCCAAAACTACAGCAGAATGTCATCTGACATGAGGGCCAATCAGTTGCTTCTTCTAACTCTTGCCCTCTTTAAATAGGAGCCCAATGCTTTCAATGGTGCAGTGTACTTTCCCATTGCACCTCCTACTCGCTGTGCAGTCATATTCACAGATAGTTACCTCGTGTGTAATTGCTGATGTCTGGTCCTCCGGTGTAATCGTCTCCCTGGGCGATTGGTCACGTGGTGCCATTACTTCACAAAGCTACAGCAGGATGTCATCTGACATGAGGGCCAATCAGTTGCCTAGTACGCAATAGGATACATGTCTCATCGTATAGAAAAGGGAGCAATGTAGACCGGATGCCCAGCTGAAGACTAAGGTGGTGAGATGAAAGGAACTAGGCCATTATTTGAGACTTCTACATTTGTTTGAAGGAGTGGTTGATCATAACATTCTGGAGTTCTCTATAGGTTAACTGATAGGGATGTGCTGAAATTAAGATGTTAGAATCTGTTATTCATAGTTTTTCTTATTCCCACAAACCGTAGCATAAACCTTCCTCCCTTAACGTATCAGATCACTGAATTGCTATGGTGTACCATAACCTAAAACATTTCCTGTGAGAAGGGTACGTTATCTCTTGGCTGCCAAAGAGATCTTTCTATCCAAGTCCTCATATAGGTGCTCGAGTTGTGTAGAGAGTACTAGCAAATGAGGCATAGGATTGAAAGAAGTCTGCTAGGTTGAAATCTAAATTGAGAATATAATTTTCAGTGAGCTTTGGATTTTCACAATATTAGACACGCCATAGTACTAATAATTGACTCTTTATAGAAATCATTTTTTGGTAGTGTTGCAATTGGTTTGGAAATATTCAAGTTCTAAAAATTGACTAACAGTGGACTTTTCCATCTGCAGATTATACTGAATGGCCAGCAGAGGCAGTGTTGCAGAGGAATATTTCTCCGCTTGCTGAGAAAAAAAAAAAGCTCATTCCTCAGCCTTCTCCATGCCTCGATCAATAGATATGGCAAGTCAAACTCTCATTTAATCATTTTGCCATTAATTAAACGTTCATAGTATCTGATGGCTCTCAGTGCCTTTTAGTGGGGTCTTACGCATAAATATAATCTTCTAAGACGGTAGCAATATGAATGACGCTATGGCCATCATGATAGTTTCTCAAAGACTTTGACTGTCTATGTGGCTGACAAAATCTTCTTTAGATAGTTTTGCAGGCAATATGTCCTCAGAGTTAATTACCATCTTTTAGGCTGGAACGAGGTGTCTTAGGTTAGAGCAATTGACTTACTTTCTGATGGAGGGAAGCTATTTAACCGTTTTCCCTGCTCTCTGTGAGTGGGACTCTGATACTCAAGATGGACCGCTATTTAGAAACTGTGTTCTAACTCTATCCCTCTTTAAATAGGATCCCAATGCTTTCAATGGTGCAGAGTACTTTCCCATTACACATCCTACTTGCTGTGCAGTCATATTCCCAGATACTTAAATAGTGTGTAATTGCTGATGTCTGGTCCTCCGGTGTAATCGTAACCCAGGGTGATTGGTCAAGTGGTGCCATTACATCCCAAAACTACAGCAGAATGTCATCTGACATGAGGGCCAATCAGTTGCTTCTTCTAACTCTTGCCCTCTTTAAAAAGGAGCCCAATGCTTTCAATGGTGCAGTGTACTTTCCCATTGCACCTCCTACTCGCTGTGCAGTCATATTCACAGATAGTTACCTAGTGTGTAATTGCTGATGTCTGGTCCTCCGGTGTAATCGTCTCCCTGGGCGATTGGTCACGTGGTGCCATTACTTCACAAAGCTACAGCAGGATGTCATCTGACATGAGGGCCAATCAGTTGCCTAGTACGCAATAGGATACATGTCTCATCGTATAGAAAAGGGAGCAATGTAGACCGGATGCCCAGCTGAAGACTAAGGTGGTGAGATGGAAGGAACTAGGCCATTATTTGAGACTTATACATTTGTTTGAAGGAGTGGTTGATCATAACATTCTGGAGTTCTCTATAGGTTAACTGATAGGGATGTGCTGAAATTAAGATGTTAGAATCTGTTATTCATAGTTTTTCTTATTCCCACAAACCGTAGCATAAACCTTCCTCCCTTAACGTATCAGATCACTGAATTGCTATGGTGTACCATAACCTAAAACATTTCCTGTGAGAAGGGTACGTTATCTTTTGGCTGCCAAAGAGATCTTTCTATCCAAGTCCTCATATAGGTGCTCGAGTTGTGTAGAGAGTACTAGCAAATGAGGCATAGGATTGAAAGAAGTCTGCTAGGTTGAAATCTAAATTGAGAATATAATTTTCAGTGAGCTTTGGATTTTCACAATATTAGACACGCCATAGTACTAATAATTGACTCTTTATAGAAATCATTTTTTGGTAGTGTTGCAATTGGTTTGGAAATATTCAAGTTCTAAAAATTGACTAACAGTGGACTTTTCCATCTGCAGATTATACTGAATGGCCAGCAGAGGCAGTGTTGCAGAGGAATATTTCTCCGCTTGCTGAGAAAAAAAAAAGCTCATTCCTCAGCCTTCTCCATGCCTCGATCAATAGATATGGTAAGTCAAACTCTCATTTAATCATTTTGCCATTAATTAAACGTTCATAGTATCTGATGGCTCTCAGTGCCTTTTAGTGGGGTCTTACGCATAAATATAATCTTCTAAGACGGTAGCAATATGAATGACGCTATGGCCATCATGATAGTTTCTCAAAGACTTTGACTGTCTATGTGGCTGACAAAATCTTCTTTAGATAGTTTTGCAGGCAATATGTCCTCAGAGTTAATTACCATCTTTTAGGCTGGAACGAGGTGTCTTAGGTTAGAGCAATTGACTTACTTTCTGATGGAGGGAAGCTATTTAACCGTTTTCCCTGCTCTCTGTGAGTGGGACTCTGATACTCAAGATGGACCGCTATTTAGAAACTGTGTTCTAACTCTATCCCTCTTTAAATAGGATCCCAATGCTTTCAATGGTGCAGAGTACTTTCCCATTACACATCCTACTTGCTGTGCAGTCATATTCCCAGATACTTAAATAGTGTGTAATTGCTGATGTCTGGTCCTCCGGTGTAATCGTAACCCAGGGCGATTGGTCAAGTGGTGCCATTACATCCCAAAACTACAGCAGAATGTCATCTGACATGAGGGCCAATCAGTTGCTTCTTCTAACTCTTGCCCTCTTTAAAAAGGAGCCCAATGCTTTCAATGGTGCAGTGTACTTTCCCATTGCACCTCCTACTCGCTGTGCAGTCATATTCACAGATAGTTACCTAGTGTGTAATTGCTGATGTCTGGTCCTCCGGTGTAATCGTCTCCCTGGGCGATTGGTCACGTGGTGCCATTACTTCACAAAGCTACAGCAGGATGTCATCTGACATGAGGGCCAATCAGTTGCCTAGTACGCAATAGGATACATGTCTCATCGTATAGAAAAGGGAGCAATGTAGACCGGATGCCCAGCTGAAGACTAAGGTGGTGAGATGAAAGGAACTAGGCCATTATTTGAGACTTATACATTTGTTTGAAGGAGTGGTTGATCATAACATTCTGGAGTTCTCTATAGGTTAACTGATAGGGATGTGCTGAAATTAAGATGTTAGAATCTGTTATTCATAGTTTTTCTTATTCCCACAAACCGTAGCATAAACCTTCCTCCCTTAACGTATCAGATCACTGAATTGCTATGGTGTACCATAACCTAAAACATTTCCTGTGAGAAGGGTACGTTATCTCTTGGCTGCCAAAGAGATCTTTCTATCCAAGTCCTCATATAGGTGCTCGAGTTGTGTAGAGAGTACTAGCAAATGAGGCATAGGATTGAAAGAAGTCTGCTAGGTTGAAATCTAAATTGAGAATATAATTTTCAGTGAGCTTTGGATTTTCACAATATTAGACACGCCATAGTACTAATAATTGACTCTTTATAGAAATCATTTTTTGGTAGTGTTGCAATTGGTTTGGAAATATTCAAGTTCTAAAAATTGACTAACAGTGGACTTTTCCATCTGCAGATTATACTGAATGGCCAGCAGAGGCAGTGTTGCAGAGGAATATTTCTCCGCTTGCTGAGAAAAAAAAAAAGCTCATTCCTCAGCCTTCTCCATGCCTCGATCAATAGATATGGTAAGTCAAACTCTCATTTAATCATTTTGCCATTAATTAAACGTTCATAGTATCTGATGGCTCTCAGTGCCTTTTAGTGGGGTCTTACGCATAAATATAATCTTCTAAGACGGTAGCAATATGAATGACGCTATGGCCATCATGATAGTTTCTCAAAGACTTTGACTGTCTATGTGGCTGACAAAATCTTCTTTAGATAGTTTTGCAGGCAATATGTCCTCAGAGTTAATTACCATCTTTTAGGCTGGAACGAGGTGTCTTAGGTTAGAGCAATTGACTTACTTTCTGATGGAGGGAAGCTATTTAACCGTTTTCCCTGCTCTCTGTGAGTGGGACTCTGATACTCAAGATGGACCGCTATTTAGAAACTGTGTTCTAACTCTATCCCTCTTTAAATAGGATCCCAATGCTTTCAATGGTGCAGAGTACTTTCCCATTACACATCCTACTTGCTGTGCAGTCATATTCCCAGATACTTAAATAGTGTGTAATTGCTGATGTCTGGTCCTCCGGTGTAATCGTAACCCAGGGTGATTGGTCAAGTGGTGCCATTACATCCCAAAACTACAGCAGAATGTCATCTGACATGAGGGCCAATCAGTTGCTTCTTCTAACTCTTGCCCTCTTTAAAAAGGAGCCCAATGCTTTCAATGGTGCAGTGTACTTTCCCATTGCACCTCCTACTCGCTGTGCAGTCATATTCACAGATAGTTACCTAGTGTGTAATTGCTGATGTCTGGTCCTCCGGTGTAATCGTCTCCCTGGGCGATTGGTCACGTGGTGCCATTACTTCACAAAGCTACAGCAGGATGTCATCTGACATGAGGGCCAATCAGTTGCCTAGTACGCAATAGGATACATGTCTCATCGTATAGAAAAGGGAGCAATGTAGACCGGATGCCCAGCTGAAGACTAAGGTGGTGAGATGGAAGGAACTAGGCCATTATTTGAGACTTATACATTTGTTTGAAGGAGTGGTTGATCATAACATTCTGGAGTTCTCTATAGGTTAACTGATAGGGATGTGCTGAAATTAAGATGTTAGAATCTGTTATTCATAGTTTTTCTTATTCCCACAAACCGTAGCATAAACCTTCCTCCCTTAACGTATCAGATCACTGAATTGCTATGGTGTACCATAACCTAAAACATTTCCTGTGAGAAGGGTACGTTATCTTTTGGCTGCCAAAGAGATCTTTCTATCCAAGTCCTCATATAGGTGCTCGAGTTGTGTAGAGAGTACTAGCAAATGAGGCATAGGATTGAAAGAAGTCTGCTAGGTTGAAATCTAAATTGAGAATATAATTTTCAGTGAGCTTTGGATTTTCACAATATTAGACACGCCATAGTACTAATAATTGACTCTTTATAGAAATCATTTTTTGGTAGTGTTGCAATTGGTTTGGAAATATTCAAGTTCTAAAAATTGACTAACAGTGGACTTTTCCATCTGCAGATTATACTGAATGGCCAGCAGAGGCAGTGTTGCAGAGGAATATTTCTCCGCTTGCTGAGAAAAAAAAAAGCTCATTCCTCAGCCTTCTCCATGCCTCGATCAATAGATATGGTAAGTCAAACTCTCATTTAATCATTTTGCCATTAATTAAACGTTCATAGTATCTGATGGCTCTCAGTGCCTTTTAGTGGGGTCTTACGCATAAATATAATCTTCTAAGACGGTAGCAATATGAATGACGCTATGGCCATCATGATAGTTTCTCAAAGACTTTGACTGTCTATGTGGCTGACAAAATCTTCTTTAGATAGTTTTGCAGGCAATATGTCCTCAGAGTTAATTACCATCTTTTAGGCTGGAACGAGGTGTCTTAGGTTAGAGCAATTGACTTACTTTCTGATGGAGGGAAGCTATTTAACCGTTTTCCCTGCTCTCTGTGAGTGGGACTCTGATACTCAAGATGGACCGCTATTTAGAAACTGTGTTCTAACTCTATCCCTCTTTAAATAGGATCCCAATGCTTTCAATGGTGCAGAGTACTTTCCCATTACACATCCTACTTGCTGTGCAGTCATATTCCCAGATACTTAAATAGTGTGTAATTGCTGATGTCTGGTCCTCCGGTGTAATCGTAACCCAGGGCGATTGGTCAAGTGGTGCCATTACATCCCAAAACTACAGCAGAATGTCATCTGACATGAGGGCCAATCAGTTGCTTCTTCTAACTCTTGCCCTCTTTAAAAAGGAGCCCAATGCTTTCAATGGTGCAGTGTACTTTCCCATTGCACCTCCTACTCGCTGTGCAGTCATATTCACAGATAGTTACCTAGTGTGTAATTGCTGATGTCTGGTCCTCCGGTGTAATCGTCTCCCTGGGCGATTGGTCACGTGGTGCCATTACTTCACAAAGCTACAGCAGGATGTCATCTGACATGAGGGCCAATCAGTTGCCTAGTACGCAATAGGATACATGTCTCATCGTATAGAAAAGGGAGCAATGTAGACCGGATGCCCAGCTGAAGACTAAGGTGGTGAGATGAAAGGAACTAGGCCATTATTTGAGACTTATACATTTGTTTGAAGGAGTGGTTGATCATAACATTCTGGAGTTCTCTATAGGTTAACTGATAGGGATGTGCTGAAATTAAGATGTTAGAATCTGTTATTCATAGTTTTTCTTATTCCCACAAACCGTAGCATAAACCTTCCTCCCTTAACGTATCAGATCACTGAATTGCTATGGTGTACCATAACCTAAAACATTTCCTGTGAGAAGGGTACGTTATCTCTTGGCTGCCAAAGAGATCTTTCTATCCAAGTCCTCATATAGGTGCTCGAGTTGTGTAGAGAGTACTAGCAAATGAGGCATAGGATTGAAAGAAGTCTGCTAGGTTGAAATCTAAATTGAGAATATAATTTTCAGTGAGCTTTGGATTTTCACAATATTAGACACGCCATAGTACTAATAATTGACTCTTTATAGAAATCATTTTTTGGTAGTGTTGCAATTGGTTTGGAAATATTCAAGTTCTAAAAATTGACTAACAGTGGACTTTTCCATCTGCAGATTATACTGAATGGCCAGCAGAGGCAGTGTTGCAGAGGAATATTTCTCCGCTTGCTGAGAAAAAAAAAAAGCTCATTCCTCAGCCTTCTCCATGCCTCGATCAATAGATATGGTAAGTCAAACTCTCATTTAATCATTTTGCCATTAATTAAACGTTCATAGTATCTGATGGCTCTCAGTGCCTTTTAGTGGGGTCTTACGCATAAATATAATCTTCTAAGACGGTAGCAATATGAATGACGCTATGGCCATCATGATAGTTTCTCAAAGACTTTGACTGTCTATGTGGCTGACAAAATCTTCTTTAGATAGTTTTGCAGGCAATATGTCCTCAGAGTTAATTACCATCTTTTAGGCTGGAACGAGGTGTCTTAGGTTAGAGCAATTGACTTACTTTCTGATGGAGGGAAGCTATTTAACCGTTTTCCCTGCTCTCTGTGAGTGGGACTCTGATACTCAAGATGGACCGCTATTTAGAAACTGTGTTCTAACTCTATCCCTCTTTAAATAGGATCCCAATGCTTTCAATGGTGCAGAGTACTTTCCCATTACACATCCTACTTGCTGTGCAGTCATATTCCCAGATACTTAAATAGTGTGTAATTGCTGATGTCTGGTCCTCCGGTGTAATCGTAACCCAGGGCGATTGGTCAAGTGGTGCCATTACATCCCAAAACTACAGCAGAATGTCATCTGACATGAGGGCCAATCAGTTGCTTCTTCTAACTCTTGCCCTCTTTAAAAAGGAGCCCAATGCTTTCAATGGTGCAGTGTACTTTCCCATTGCACCTCCTACTCGCTGTGCAGTCATATTCACAGATAGTTACCTAGTGTGTAATTGCTGATGTCTGGTCCTCCGGTGTAATCGTCTCCCTGGGCGATTGGTCACGTGGTGCCATTACTTCACAAAGCTACAGCAGGATGTCATCTGACATGAGGGCCAATCAGTTGCCTAGTACGCAATAGGATACATGTCTCATCGTATAGAAAAGGGAGCAATGTAGACCGGATGCCCAGCTGAAGACTAAGGTGGTGAGATGAAAGGAACTAGGCCATTATTTGAGACTTATACATTTGTTTGAAGGAGTGGTTGATCATAACATTCTGGAGTTCTCTATAGGTTAACTGATAGGGATGTGCTGAAATTAAGATGTTAGAATCTGTTATTCATAGTTTTTCTTATTCCCACAAACCGTAGCATAAACCTTCCTCCCTTAACGTATCAGATCACTGAATTGCTATGGTGTACCATAACCTAAAACATTTCCTGTGAGAAGGGTACGTTATCTCTTGGCTGACAAAGAGATCTTTCTATCCAAGTCCTCATATAGGTGCTCGAGTTGTGTAGAGAGTACTAGCAAATGAGGCATAGGATTGAAAGAAGTCTGCTAGGTTGAAATCTAAATTGAGAATATAATTTTCAGTGAGCTTTGGATTTTCACAATATTAGACACGCCATAGTACTAATAATTGACTCTTTATAGAAATCATTTTTTGGTAGTGTTGCAATTGGTTTGGAAATATTCAAGTTCTAAAAATTGACTAACAGTGGACTTTTCCATCTGCAGATTATACTGAATGGCCAGCTGAGGCAGTGTTGCAGAGGAATATTTCTCCGCTTGCTGAGAAAAAAAAAAAGCTCATTCCTCAGCATTCTCCATGCCTCGATCAATAGATATGGCAAGTCAAACTCTCATTTAATCATTTTGCCATTAATTAAACGTTCATAGTATCTGATGGCTCTCAGTGCCTTTTAGTGGGGTCTTACGCATAAATATAATCTTCTAAGACGGTAGCAATATGAATGACGCTATGGCCATCATGATAGTTTCTCAAAGACTTTGACTGTCTATGTGGCTGACAAAATCTTCTTTAGATAGTTTTGCAGGCAATATGTCCTCAGAGTTAATTACCATCTTTTAGGCTGGAACGAGGTGTCTTAGGTTAGAGCAATTGACTTACTTTCTGATGGAGGGAAGCTATTTAACCGTTTTCCCTGCTCTCTGTGAGTGGGACTCTGATACTCAAGATGGACCGCTATTTAGAAACTGTGTTCTAACTCTATCCCTCTTTAAAAAGGATCCCAATGCTTTCAATGGTGCAGAGTACTTTCCCATTACACATCCTACTTGCTGTGCAGTCATATTCCCAGATACTTAAATAGTGTGTAATTGCTGATGTCTGGTCCTCCGGTGTAATCGTAACCCAGGGCGATTGGTCAAGTGGTGCCATTACATCCCAAAACTACAGCAGAATGTCATCTGACATGAGGGCCAATCAGTTGCTTCTTCTAACTCTTGCCCTCTTTAAAAAGGAGCCCAATGCTTTCAATGGTGCAGTGTACTTTCCCATTGCACCTCCTACTCGCTGTGCAGTCATATTCACAGATAGTTACCTAGTGTGTAATTGCTGATGTCTGGTCCTCCGGTGTAATCGTCTCCCTGGGCGATTGGTCACGTGGTGCCATTACTTCACAAAGCTACAGCAGGATGTCATCTGACATGAGGGCCAATCAGTTGCCTAGTACGCAATAGGATACATGTCTCATCGTATAGAAAAGGGAGCAATGTAGACCGGATGCCCAGCTGAAGACTAAGGTGGTGAGATGAAAGGAACTAGGCCATTATTTGAGACTTATACATTTGTTTGAAGGAGTGGTTGATCATAACATTCTGGAGTTCTCTATAGGGTAACTGATAGGGATGTGCTGAAATTAAGATGTTAGAATCTGTTATTCATAGTTTTTCTTATTCCCACAAACCGTAGCATAAACCTTCCTCCCTTAACGTATCAGATCACTGAATTGCTATGGTGTACCATAACCTAAAACATTTCCTGTGAGAAGGGTACGTTATCTCTTGGCTGCCAAAGAGATCTTTCTATCCAAGTCCTCATATAGGTGCTCGAGTTGTGTAGAGAGTACTAGCAAATGAGGCATAGGATTGAAAGAAGTCTGCTAGGTTGAAATCTAAATTGAGAATATAATTTTCAGTGAGCTTTGGATTTTCACAATATTAGACACGCCATAGTACTAATAATTGACTCTTTATAGAAATCATTTTTTGGTAGTGTTGCAATTGGTTTGGAAATATTCAAGTTCTAAAAATTGACTAACAGTGGACTTTTCCATCTGCAGATTATACTGAATGGCCAGCAGAGGCAGTGTTGCAGAGGAATATTTCTCCGCTTGCTGAGAAAAAAAAAAGCTCATTCCTCAGCCTTCTCCATGCCTCGATCAATAGATATGGTAAGTCAAACTCTCATTTAATCATTTTGCCATTAATTAAACGTTCATAGTATCTGATGGCTCTCAGTGCCTTTTAGTGGGGTCTTACGCATAAATATAATCTTCTAAGACGGTAGCAATATGAATGACGCTATGGCCATCATGATAGTTTCTCAAAGACTTTGACTGTCTATGTGGCTGACAAAATCTTCTTTAGATAGTTTTGCAGGCAATATGTCCTCAGAGTTAATTACCATCTTTTAGGCTGGAACGAGGTGTCTTAGGTTAGAGCAATTGACTTACTTTCTGATGGAGGGAAGCTATTTAACCGTTTTCCCTGCTCTCTGTGAGTGGGACTCTGATACTCAAGATGGACCGCTATTTAGAAACTGTGTTCTAACTCTATCCCTCTTTAAATAGGATCCCAATGCTTTCAATGGTGCAGAGTACTTTCCCATTACACATCCTACTTGCTGTGCAGTCATATTCCCAGATACTTAAATAGTGTGTAATTGCTGATGTCTGGTCCTCCGGTGTAATCGTAACCCAGGGCGATTGGTCAAGTGGTGCCATTACATCCCAAAACTACAGCAGAATGTCATCTGACATGAGGGCCAATCAGTTGCTTCTTCTAACTCTTGCCCTCTTTAAAAAGGAGCCCAATGCTTTCAATGGTGCAGTGTACTTTCCCATTGCACCTCCTACTCGCTGTGCAGTCATATTCACAGATAGTTACCTAGTGTGTAATTGCTGATGTCTGGTCCTCCGGTGTAATCGTCTCCCTGGGCGATTGGTCACGTGGTGCCATTACTTCACAAAGCTACAGCAGGATGTCATCTGACATGAGGGCCAATCAGTTGCCTAGTACGCAATAGGATACATGTCTCATCGTATAGAAAAGGGAGCAATGTAGACCGGATGCCCAGCTGAAGACTAAGGTGGTGAGATGAAAGGAACTAGGCCATTATTTGAGACTTATACATTTGTTTGAAGGAGTGGTTGATCATAACATTCTGGAGTTCTCTATAGGTTAACTGATAGGGATGTGCTGAAATTAAGATGTTAGAATCTGTTATTCATAGTTTTTCTTATTCCCACAAACCGTAGCATAAACCTTCCTCCCTTAACGTATCAGATCACTGAATTGCTATGGTGTACCATAACCTAAAACATTTCCTGTGAGAAGGGTACGTTATCTCTTGGCTGCCAAAGAGATCTTTCTATCCAAGTCCTCATATAGGTGCTCGAGTTGTGTAGAGAGTACTAGCAAATGAGGCATAGGATTGAAAGAAGTCTGCTAGGTTGAAATCTAAATTGAGAATATAATTTTCAGTGAGCTTTGGATTTTCACAATATTAGACACGCCATAGTACTAATAATTGACTCTTTATAGAAATCATTTTTTGGTAGTGTTGCAATTGGTTTGGAAATATTCAAGTTCTAAAAATTGACTAACAGTGGACTTTTCCATCTGCAGATTATACTGAATGGCCAGCAGAGGCAGTGTTGCAGAGGAATATTTCTCCGCTTGCTGAGAAAAAAAAAAAGCTCATTCCTCAGCCTTCTCCATGCCTCGATCAATAGATATGGTAAGTCAAACTCTCATTTAATCATTTTGCCATTAATTAAACGTTCATAGTATCTGATGGCTCTCAGTGCCTTTTAGTGGGGTCTTACGCATAAATATAATCTTCTAAGACGGTAGCAATATGAATGACGCTATGGCCATCATGATAGTTTCTCAAAGACTTTGACTGTCTATGTGGCTGACAAAATCTTCTTTAGATAGTTTTGCAGGCAATATGTCCTCAGAGTTAATTACCATCTTTTAGGCTGGAACGAGGTGTCTTAGGTTAGAGCAATTGACTTACTTTCTGATGGAGGGAAGCTATTTAACCGTTTTCCCTGCTCTCTGTGAGTGGGACTCTGATACTCAAGATGGACCGCTATTTAGAAACTGTGTTCTAACTCTATCCCTCTTTAAATAGGATCCCAATGCTTTCAATGGTGCAGAGTACTTTCCCATTACACATCCTACTTGCTGTGCAGTCATATTCCCAGATACTTAAATAGTGTGTAATTGCTGATGTCTGGTCCTCCGGTGTAATCGTAACCCAGGGCGATTGGTCAAGTGGTGCCATTACATCCCAAAACTACAGCAGAATGTCATCTGACATGAGGGCCAATCAGTTGCTTCTTCTAACTCTTGCCCTCTTTAAAAAGGAGCCCAATGCTTTCAATGGTGCAGTGTACTTTCCCATTGCACCTCCTACTCGCTGTGCAGTCATATTCACAGATAGTTACCTAGTGTGTAATTGCTGATGTCTGGTCCTCCGGTGTAATCGTCTCCCTGGGCGATTGGTCACGTGGTGCCATTACTTCACAAAGCTACAGCAGGATGTCATCTGACATGAGGGCCAATCAGTTGCCTAGTACGCAATAGGATACATGTCTCATCGTATAGAAAAGGGAGCAATGTAGACCGGATGCCCAGCTGAAGACTAAGGTGGTGAGATGAAAGGAACTAGGCCATTATTTGAGACTTATACATTTGTTTGAAGGAGTGGTTGATCATAACATTCTGGAGTTCTCTATAGGTTAACTGATAGGGATGTGCTGAAATTAAGATGTTAGAATCTGTTATTCATAGTTTTTCTTATTCCCACAAACCGTAGCATAAACCTTCCTCCCTTAACGTATCAGATCACTGAATTGCTATGGTGTACCATAACCTAAAACATTTCCTGTGAGAAGGGTACGTTATCTCTTGGCTGACAAAGAGATCTTTCTATCCAAGTCCTCATATAGGTGCTCGAGTTGTGTAGAGAGTACTAGCAAATGAGGCATAGGATTGAAAGAAGTCTGCTAGGTTGAAATCTAAATTGAGAATATAATTTTCAGTGAGCTTTGGATTTTCACAATATTAGACACGCCATAGTACTAATAATTGACTCTTTATAGAAATCATTTTTTGGTAGTGTTGCAATTGGTTTGGAAATATTCAAGTTCTAAAAATTGACTAACAGTGGACTTTTCCATCTGCAGATTATACTGAATGGCCAGCAGAGGCAGTGTTGCAGAGGAATATTTCTCCGCTTGCTGAGAAAAAAAAAAAGCTCATTCCTCAGCCTTCTCCATGCCTCGATCAATAGATATGGTAAGTCAAACTCTAATTTAATCATTTTGCCATTAATTAAATGTTCATAGTATCTGATGGCTCTCAGTGCCTTTTAGTGGGGTCTTACGCATAAATATAATCTTCTAAGACGGTAGCAATATGAATGACGCTATGGCCATCATGATAGTTTCTCAAAGACTTTGACTGTCTATGTGGCTGACAAAATCTTCTTTAGATAGTTTTGCAGGCAATATGTCCTCAGAGTTAATTACCATCTTTTAGGCTGGAACGAGGTGTCTTAGGTTAGAGCAATTGACTTACTTTCTGATGGAGGGAAGCTATTTAACCGTTTTCCCTGCTCTCTGTGAGTGGGACTCTGATACTCAAGATGGACCGCTATTTAGAAACTGTGTTCTAACTCTATCCCTCTTTAAAAAGGATCCCAATGCTTTCAATGGTGCAGAGTACTTTCCCATTACACATCCTACTTGCTGTGCAGTCATATTCCCAGATACTTAAATAGTGTGTAATTGCTGATGTCTGGTCCTCCGGTGTAATCGTAACCCAGGGCGATTGGTCAAGTGGTGCCATTACATCCCAAAACTACAGCAGAATGTCATCTGACATGAGGGCCAATCAGTTGCTTCTTCTAACTCTTGCCCTCTTTAAAAAGGAGCCCAATGCTTTCAATGGTGCAGTGTACTTTCCCATTGCACCTCCTACTCGCTGTGCAGTCATATTCACAGATAGTTACCTAGTGTGTAATTGCTGATGTCTGGTCCTCCGGTGTAATCGTCTCCCTGGGCGATTGGTCACGTGGTGCCATTACTTCACAAAGCTACAGCAGGATGTCATCTGACATGAGGGCCAATCAGTTGCCTAGTACGCAATAGGATACATGTCTCATCGTATAGAAAAGGGAGCAATGTAGACCGGATGCCCAGCTGAAGACTAAGGTGGTGAGATGAAAGGAACTAGGCCATTATTTGAGACTTATACATTTGTTTGAAGGAGTGGTTGATCATAACATTCTGGAGTTCTCTATAGGGTAACTGATAGGGATGTGCTGAAATTAAGATGTTAGAATCTGTTATTCATAGTTTTTCTTATTCCCACAAACCGTAGCATAAACCTTCCTCCCTTAACGTATCAGATCACTGAATTGCTATGGTGTACCATAACCTAAAACATTTCCTGTGAGAAGGGTACGTTATCTCTTGGCTGCCAAAGAGATCTTTCTATCCAAGTCCTCATATAGGTGCTCGAGTTGTGTAGAGAGTACTAGCAAATGAGGCATAGGATTGAAAGAAGTCTGCTAGGTTGAAATCTAAATTGAGAATATAATTTTCAGTGAGCTTTGGATTTTCACAATATTAGACACGCCATAGTACTAATAATTGACTCTTTATAGAAATCATTTTTTGGTAGTGTTGCAATTGGTTTGGAAATATTCAAGTTCTAAAAATTGACTAACAGTGGACTTTTCCATCTGCAGATTATACTGAATGGCCAGCAGAGGCAGTGTTGCAGAGGAATATTTCTCCGCTTGCTGAGAAAAAAAAAAAGCTCATTCCTCAGCCTTCTCCATGCCTCGATCAATAGATATGGTAAGTCAAACTCTCATTTAATCATTTTGCCATTAATTAAACGTTCATAGTATCTGATGGCTCTCAGTGCCTTTTAGTGGGGTCTTACGCATAAATATAATCTTCTAAGACGGTAGCAATATGAATGACGCTATGGCCATCATGATAGTTTCTCAAAGACTTTGACTGTCTATGTGGCTGACAAAATCTTCTTTAGATAGTTTTGCAGGCAATATGTCCTCAGAGTTAATTACCATCTTTTAGGCTGGATCGAGGTGTCTTAGGTTAGAGCAATTGACTTACTTTCTGATGGAGGGAAGCTATTTAACCGTTTTCCCTGCTCTCTGTGAGTGGGACTCTGATACTCAAGATGGACCGCTATTTAGAAACTGTGTTCTAACTCTATCCCTCTTTAAATAGGATCCCAATGCTTTCAATGGTGCAGAGTACTTTCCCATTACACATCCTACTTGCTGTGCAGTCATATTCCCAGATATTTAAATAGTGTGTAATTGCTGATGTCTGGTCCTCCGGTGTAATCGTAACCCAGGGCGATTGGTCAAGTGGTGCCATTACATCCCAAAACTACAGCAGAATGTCATCTGACATGAGGGCCAATCAGTTGCTTCTTCTAACTCTTGCCCTCTTTAAATAGGAGCCCAATGCTTTCAATGGTGCAGTGTACTTTCCCATTGCACCTCCTACTCGCTGTGCAGTCATATTCACAGATAGTTACCTCGTGTGTAATTGCTGATGTCTGGTCCTCCGGTGTAATCGTCTCCCTGGGCGATTGGTCACGTGGTGCCATTACTTCACAAAGCTACAGCAGGATGTCATCTGACATGAGGGCCAATCAGTTGCCTAGTACGCAATAGGATACATGTCTCATCGTATAGAAAAGGGAGCAATGTAGACCGGATGCCCAGCTGAAGACTAAGGTGGTGAGATGAAAGGAACTAGGCCATTATTTGAGACTTCTACATTTGTTTGAAGGAGTGGTTGATCATAACATTCTGGAGTTCTCTATAGGTTAACTGATAGGGATGTGCTGAAATTAAGATGTTAGAATCTGTTATTCATAGTTTTTCTTATTCCCACAAACCGTAGCATAAACCTTCCTCCCTTAACGTATCAGATCACTGAATTGCTATGGTGTACCATAACCTAAAACATTTCCTGTGAGAAGGGTACGTTATCTCTTGGCTGCCAAAGAGATCTTTCTATCCAAGTCCTCATATAGGTGCTCGAGTTGTGTAGAGAGTACTAGCAAATGAGGCATAGGATTGAAAGAAGTCTGCTAGGTTGAAATCTAAATTGAGAATATAATTTTCAGTGAGCTTTGGATTTTCACAATATTAGACACGCCATAGTACTAATAATTGACTCTTTATAGAAATCATTTTTTGGTAGTGTTGCAATTGGTTTGGAAATATTCAAGTTCTAAAAATTGACTAACAGTGGACTTTTCCATCTGCAGATTATACTGAATGGCCAGCAGAGGCAGTGTTGCAGAGGAATATTTCTCCGCTTGCTGAGAAAAAAAAAAGCTCATTCCTCAGCCTTCTCCATGCCTCGATCAATAGATATGGCAAGTCAAACTCTCATTTAATCATTTTGCCATTAATTAAACGTTCATAGTATCTGATGGCTCTCAGTGCCTTTTAGTGGGGTCTTACGCATAAATATAATCTTCTAAGACGGTAGCAATATGAATGACGCTATGGCCATCATGATAGTTTCTCAAAGACTTTGACTGTCTATGTGGCTGACAAAATCTTCTTTAGATAGTTTTGCAGGCAATATGTCCTCAGAGTTAATTACCATCTTTTAGGCTGGAACGAGGTGTCTTAGGTTAGAGCAATTGACTTACTTTCTGATGGAGGGAAGCTAT
The DNA here is from genome assembly GCF_964263255.1 of Lissotriton vulgaris. Taxonomy (NCBI): domain Eukaryota; kingdom Metazoa; phylum Chordata; class Amphibia; order Caudata; family Salamandridae; genus Lissotriton; species Lissotriton vulgaris. Next base: position 108,592 of record NW_028253828.1, on the reverse strand, counting down.
TTAACCGTTTTCCCTGCTCTCTGTGAGTGGGACTCTGATACTCAAGATGGACCGCTATTTAGAAACTGTGTTCTAACTCTATCCCTCTTTAAATAGGATCCCAATGCTTTCAATGGTGCAGAGTACTTTCCCATTACACATCCTACTTGCTGTGCAGTCATATTCCCAGATACTTAAATAGTGTGTAATTGCTGATGTCTGGTCCTCCGGTGTAATCGTAACCCAGGGTGATTGGTCAAGTGGTGCCATTACATCCCAAAACTACAGCAGAATGTCATCTGACATGAGGGCCAATCAGTTGCTTCTTCTAACTCTTGCCCTCTTTAAAAAGGAGCCCAATGCTTTCAATGGTGCAGTGTACTTTCCCATTGCACCTCCTACTCGCTGTGCAGTCATATTCACAGATAGTTACCTAGTGTGTAATTGCTGATGTCTGGTCCTCCGGTGTAATCGTCTCCCTGGGCGATTGGTCACGTGGTGCCATTACTTCACAAAGCTACAGCAGGATGTCATCTGACATGAGGGCCAATCAGTTGCCTAGTACGCAATAGGATACATGTCTCATCGTATAGAAAAGGGAGCAATGTAGACCGGATGCCCAGCTGAAGACTAAGGTGGTGAGATGGAAGGAACTAGGCCATTATTTGAGACTTATACATTTGTTTGAAGGAGTGGTTGATCATAACATTCTGGAGTTCTCTATAGGTTAACTGATAGGGATGTGCTGAAATTAAGATGTTAGAATCTGTTATTCATAGTTTTTCTTATTCCCACAAACCGTAGCATAAACCTTCCTCCCTTAACGTATCAGATCACTGAATTGCTATGGTGTACCATAACCTAAAACATTTCCTGTGAGAAGGGTACGTTATCTCTTGGCTTCCAAAGAGATCTTTCTATCCAAGTCCTCATATAGGTGCTCGAGTTGTGTAGAGAGTACTAGCAAATGAGGCATAGGATTGAAAGAAGTCTGCTAGGTTGAAATCTAAATTGAGAATATAATTTTCAGTGAGCTTTGGATTTTCACAATATTAGACACGCCATAGTACTAATAATTGACTCTTTATAGAAATCATTTTTTGGTAGTGTTGCAATTGGTTTGGAAATATTCAAGTTCTAAAAATTGACTAACAGTGGACTTTTCCATCTGCAGATTATACTGAATGGCCAGCAGAGGCAGTGTTGCAGAGGAATATTTCTCCGCTTGCTGAGAAAAAAAAAAAGCTCATTCCTCAGCCTTCTCCATGCCTCGATCAATAGATATGGTAAGTCAAACTCTCATTTAATCATTTTGCCATTAATTAAACGTTCATAGTATCTGATGGCTCTCAGTGCCTTTTAGTGGGGTCTTACGCATAAATATAATCTTCTAAGACGGTAGCAATATGAATGACGCTATGGCCATCATGATAGTTTCTCAAAGACTTTGACTGTCTATGTGGCTGACAAAATCTTCTTTAGATAGTTTTGCAGGCAATATGTCCTCAGAGTTAATTACCATCTTTTAGGCTGGAACGAGGTGTCTTAGGTTAGAGCAATTGACTTACTTTCTGATGGAGGGAAGCTATTTAACCGTTTTCCCTGCTCTCTGTGAGTGGGACTCTGATACTCAAGATGGACCGCTATTTAGAAACTGTGTTCTAACTCTATCCCTCTTTAAATAGGATCCCAATGCTTTCAATGGTGCAGAGTACTTTCCCATTACACATCCTACTTGCTGTGCAGTCATATTCCCAGATACTTAAATAGTGTGTAATTGCTGATGTCTGGTCCTCCGGTGTAATCGTAACCCAGGGCGATTGGTCAAGTGGTGCCATTACATCCCAAAACTACAGCAGAATGTCATCTGACATGAGGGCCAATCAGTTGCTTCTTCTAACTCTTGCCCTCTTTAAAAAGGAGCCCAATGCTTTCAATGGTGCAGTGTACTTTCCCATTGCACCTCCTACTCGCTGTGCAGTCATATTCACAGATAGTTACCTAGTGTGTAATTGCTGATGTCTGGTCCTCCGGTGTAATCGTCTCCCTGGGCGATTGGTCACGTGGTGCCATTACTTCACAAAGCTACAGCAGGATGTCATCTGACATGAGGGCCAATCAGTTGCCTAGTACGCAATAGGATACATGTCTCATCGTATAGAAAAGGGAGCAATGTAGACCGGATGCCCAGCTGAAGACTAAGGTGGTGAGATGAAAGGAACTAGGCCATTATTTGAGACTTATACATTTGTTTGAAGGAGTGGTTGATCATAACATTCTGGAGTTCTCTATAGGTTAACTGATAGGGATGTGCTGAAATTAAGATGTTAGAATCTGTTATTCATAGTTTTTCTTATTCCCACAAACCGTAGCATAAACCTTCCTCCCTTAACGTATCAGATCACTGAATTGCTATGGTGTACCATAACCTAAAACATTTCCTGTGAGAAGGGTACGTTATCTCTTGGCTGACAAAGAGATCTTTCTATCCAAGTCCTCATATAGGTGCTCGAGTTGTGTAGAGAGTACTAGCAAATGAGGCATAGGATTGAAAGAAGTCTGCTAGGTTGAAATCTAAATTGAGAATATAATTTTCAGTGAGCTTTGGATTTTCACAATATTAGACACGCCATAGTACTAATAATTGACTCTTTATAGAAATCATTTTTTGGTAGTGTTGCAATTGGTTTGGAAATATTCAAGTTCTAAAAATTGACTAACAGTGGACTTTTCCATCTGCAGATTATACTGAATGGCCAGCAGAGGCAGTGTTGCAGAGGAATATTTCTCCGCTTGCTGAGAAAAAAAAAAAGCTCATTCCTCAGCCTTCTCCATGCCTCGATCAATAGATATGGTAAGTCAAACTCTCATTTAATCATTTTGCCATTAATTAAACGTTCATAGTATCTGATGGCTCTCAGTGCCTTTTAGTGGGGTCTTACGCATAAATATAATCTTCTAAGACGGTAGCAATATGAATGACGCTATGGCCATCATGATAGTTTCTCAAAGACTTTGACTGTCTATGTGGCTGACAAAATCTTCTTTAGATAGTTTTGCAGGCAATATGTCCTCAGAGTTAATTACCATCTTTTAGGCTGGAACGAGGTGTCTTAGGTTAGAGCAATTGACTTACTTTCTGATGGAGGGAAGCTATTTAACCGTTTTCCCTGCTCTCTGTGAGTGGGACTCTGATACTCAAGATGGACCGCTATTTAGAAACTGTGTTCTAACTCTATCCCTCTTTAAATAGGATCCCAATGCTTTCAATGGTGCAGAGTACTTTCCCATTACACATCCTACTTGCTGTGCAGTCATATTCCCAGATACTTAAATAGTGTGTAATTGCTGATGTCTGGTCCTCCGGTGTAATCGTAACCCAGGGCGATTGGTCAAGTGGTGCCATTACATCCCAAAACTACAGCAGAATGTCATCTGACATGAGGGCCAATCAGTTGCTTCTTCTAACTCTTGCCCTCTTTAAAAAGGAGCCCAATGCTTTCAATGGTGCAGTGTACTTTCCCATTGCACCTCCTACTCGCTGTGCAGTCATATTCACAGATAGTTACCTAGTGTGTAATTGCTGATGTCTGGTCCTCCGGTGTAATCGTCTCCCTGGGCGATTGGTCACGTGGTGCCATTACTTCACAAAGCTACAGCAGGATGTCATCTGACATGAGGGCCAATCAGTTGCCTAGTACGCAATAGGATACATGTCTCATCGTATAGAAAAGGGAGCAATGTAGACCGGATGCCCAGCTGAAGACTAAGGTGGTGAGATGAAAGGAACTAGGCCATTATTTGAGACTTATACATTTGTTTGAAGGAGTGGTTGATCATAACATTCTGGAGTTCTCTATAGGGTAACTGATAGGGATGTGCTGAAATTAAGATGTTAGAATCTGTTATTCATAGTTTTTCTTATTCCCACAAACCGTAGCATAAACCTTCCTCCCTTAACGTATCAGATCACTGAATTGCTATGGTGTACCATAACCTAAAACATTTCCTGTGAGAAGGGTACGTTATCTCTTGGCTGCCAAAGAGATCTTTCTATCCAAGTCCTCATATAGGTGCTCGAGTTGTGTAGAGAGTACTAGCAAATGAGGCATAGGATTGAAAGAAGTCTGCTAGGTTGAAATCTAAATTGAGAATATAATTTTCAGTGAGCTTTGGATTTTCACAATATTAGACACGCCATAGTACTAATAATTGACTCTTTATAGAAATCATTTTTTGGTAGTGTTGCAATTGGTTTGGAAATATTCAAGTTCTAAAAATTGACTAACAGTGGACTTTTCCATCTGCAGATTATACTGAATGGCCAGCAGGGGCAGTGTTGCAGAGGAATATTTCTCCGCTTGCTGAGAAAAAAAAAAAGCTCATTCCTCAGCCTTCTCCATGCCTCGATCAATAGATATGGTAAGTCAAACTCTCATTTAAACATTTTGCCATTAATTAAACGTTCATAGTATCTGATGGCTCTCAGTGCCTTTTAGTGGGGTCTTACGCATAAATATAATCTTCTAAGACGGTAACAATATGAATGACGCTATGGCCATCATGATAGTTTCTCAAAGACTTTGACTGTCTATGTGGCTGACAAAATCTTCTTTAGATAGTTTTGCAGGCAATATGTCCTCAGAGTTAATTACCATCTTTTAGGCTGGAACGAGGTGTCTTAGGTTAGAGCAATTGACTTACTTTCTGATGGAGGGAAGCTATTTAACCGTTTTCCCTGCTCTCTGTGAGTGGGACTCTGATACTCAAGATGGACCGCTATTTAGAAACTGTGTTCTAACTCTATCCCTCTTTAAATAGGATCCCAATGCTTTCAATGGTGCAGAGTACTTTCCCATTACACATCCTACTTGCTGTGCAGTCATATTCCCAGATACTTAAATAGTGTGTAATTGCTGATGTCTGGTCCTCCGGTGTAATCGTAACCCAGGGCGATTGGTCAAGTGGTGCCATTACATCCCAAAACTACAGCAGAATGTCATCTGACATGAGGGCCAATCAGTTGCTTCTTCTAACTCTTGCCCTCTTTAAAAAGGAGCCCAATGCTTTCAATGGTGCAGTGTACTTTCCCATTGCACCTCCTACTCGCTGTGCAGTCATATTCACAGATAGTTACCTAGTGTGTAATTGCTGATGTCTGGTCCTCCGGTGTAATCGTCTCCCTGGGCGATTGGTCACGTGGTGCCATTACTTCACAAAGCTACAGCAGGATGTCATCTGACATGAGGGCCAATCAGTTGCCTAGTACGCAATAGGATACATGTCTCATCGTATAGAAAAGGGAGCAATGTAGACCGGATGCCCAGCTGAAGACTAAGGTGGTGAGATGGAAGGAACTAGGCCAATTTTTGAGACTTATACATTTGTTTGAAGGAGTGGTTGATCATAACATTCTGGAGTTCTCTATAGGTTAACTGATAGGGATGTGCTGAAATTAAGATGTTAGAATCTGTTATTCATAGTTTTTCTTATTCCCACAAACCGTAGCATAAACCTTCCTCCCTTAACGTATCAGATCACTGAATTGCTATGGTGTACCATAACCTAAAACATTTCCTGTGAGAAGGGTACGTTATCTTTTGGCTGCCAAAGAGATCTTTCTATCCAAGTCCTCATATAGGTGCTCGAGTTGTGTAGAGAGTACTAGCAAATGAGGCATAGGATTGAAAGAAGTCTGCTAGGTTGAAATCTAAATTGAGAATATAATTTTCAGTGAGCTTTGGATTTTCACAATATTAGACACGCCATAGTACTAATAATTGACTCTTTATAGAAATCATTTTTTGGTAGTGTTGCAATTGGTTTGGAAATATTCAAGTTCTAAAAATTGACTAACAGTGGACTTTTCCATCTGCAGATTATACTGAATGGCCAGCAGAGGCAGTGTTGCAGAGGAATATTTCTCCGCTTGCTGAGAAAAAAAAAAAGCTCATTCCTCAGCCTTCTCCATGCCTCGATCAATAGATATGGTAAGTCAAACTCTCATTTAATCATTTTGCCATTAATTAAACGTTCATAGTATCTGATGGCTCTCAGTGCCTTTTAGTGGGGTCTTACGCATAAATATAATCTTCTAAGACGGTAGCAATATGAATGACGCTATGGCCATCATGATAGTTTCTCAAAGACTTTGACTGTCTATGTGGCTGACAAAATCTTCTTTAGATAGTTTTGCAGGCAATATGTCCTCAGAGTTAATTACCATCTTTTAGGCTGGATCGAGGTGTCTTAGGTTAGAGCAATTGACTTACTTTCTGATGGAGGGAAGCTATTTAACCGTTTTCCCTGCTCTCTGTGAGTGGGACTCTGATACTCAAGATGGACCGCTATTTAGAAACTGTGTTCTAACTCTATCCCTCTTTAAATAGGATCCCAATGCTTTCAATGGTGCAGAGTACTTTCCCATTACACATCCTACTTGCTGTGCAGTCATATTCCCAGATATTTAAATAGTGTGTAATTGCTGATGTCTGGTCCTCCGGTGTAATCGTAACCCAGGGCGATTGGTCAAGTGGTGCCATTACATCCCAAAACTACAGCAGAATGTCATCTGACATGAGGGCCAATCAGTTGCTTCTTCTAACTCTTGCCCTCTTTAAATAGGAGCCCAATGCTTTCAATGGTGCAGTGTACTTTCCCATTGCACCTCCTACTCGCTGTGCAGTCATATTCACAGATAGTTACCTCGTGTGTAATTGCTGATGTCTGGTCCTCCGGTGTAATCGTCTCCCTGGGCGATTGGTCACGTGGTGCCATTACTTCACAAAGCTACAGCAGGATGTCATCTGACATGAGGGCCAATCAGTTGCCTAGTACGCAATAGGATACATGTCTCATCGTATAGAAAAGGGAGCAATGTAGACCGGATGCCCAGCTGAAGACTAAGGTGGTGAGATGAAAGGAACTAGGCCATTATTTGAGACTTCTACATTTGTTTGAAGGAGTGGTTGATCATAACATTCTGGAGTTCTCTATAGGTTAACTGATAGGGATGTGCTGAAATTAAGATGTTAGAATCTGTTATTCATAGTTTTTCTTATTCCCACAAACCGTAGCATAAACCTTCCTCCCTTAACGTATCAGATCACTGAATTGCTATGGTGTACCATAACCTAAAACATTTCCTGTGAGAAGGGTACGTTATCTCTTGGCTGCCAAAGAGATCTTTCTATCCAAGTCCTCATATAGGTGCTCGAGTTGTGTAGAGAGTACTAGCAAATGAGGCATAGGATTGAAAGAAGTCTGCTAGGTTGAAATCTAAATTGAGAATATAATTTTCAGTGAGCTTTGGATTTTCACAATATTAGACACGCCATAGTACTAATAATTGACTCTTTATAGAAATCATTTTTTGGTAGTGTTGCAATTGGTTTGGAAATATTCAAGTTCTAAAAATTGACTAACAGTGGACTTTTCCATCTGCAGATTATACTGAATGGCCAGCAGAGGCAGTGTTGCAGAGGAATATTTCTCCGCTTGCTGAGAAAAAAAAAAAGCTCATTCCTCAGCCTTCTCCATGCCTCGATCAATAGATATGGCAAGTCAAACTCTCATTTAATCATTTTGCCATTAATTAAACGTTCATAGTATCTGATGGCTCTCAGTGCCTTTTAGTGGGGTCTTACGCATAAATATAATCTTCTAAGACGGTAGCAATATGAATGACGCTATGGCCATCATGATAGTTTCTCAAAGACTTTGACTGTCTATGTGGCTGACAAAATCTTCTTTAGATAGTTTTGCAGGCAATATGTCCTCAGAGTTAATTACCATCTTTTAGGCTGGAACGAGGTGTCTTAGGTTAGAGCAATTGACTTACTTTCTGATGGAGGGAAGCTATTTAACCGTTTTCCCTGCTCTCTGTGAGTGGGACTCTGATACTCAAGATGGACCGCTATTTAGAAACTGTGTTCTAACTCTATCCCTCTTTAAATAGGATCCCAATGCTTTCAATGGTGCAGAGTACTTTCCCATTACACATCCTACTTGCTGTGCAGTCATATTCCCAGATACTTAAATAGTGTGTAATTGCTGATGTCTGGTCCTCCGGTGTAATCGTAACCCAGGGTGATTGGTCAAGTGGTGCCATTACATCCCAAAACTACAGCAGAATGTCATCTGACATGAGGGCCAATCAGTTGCTTCTTCTAACTCTTGCCCTCTTTAAAAAGGAGCCCAATGCTTTCAATGGTGCAGTGTACTTTCCCATTGCACCTCCTACTCGCTGTGCAGTCATATTCACAGATAGTTACCTAGTGTGTAATTGCTGATGTCTGGTCCTCCGGTGTAATCGTCTCCCTGGGCGATTGGTCACGTGGTGCCATTACTTCACAAAGCTACAGCAGGATGTCATCTGACATGAGGGCCAATCAGTTGCCTAGTACGCAATAGGATACATGTCTCATCGTATAGAAAAGGGAGCAATGTAGACCGGATGCCCAGCTGAAGACTAAGGTGGTGAGATGAAAGGAACTAGGCCATTATTTGAGACTTATACATTTGTTTGAAGGAGTGGTTGATCATAACATTCTGGAGTTCTCTATAGGGTAACTGATAGGGATGTGCTGAAATTAAGATGTTAGAATCTGTTATTCATAGTTTTTCTTATTCCCACAAACCGTAGCATAAACCTTCCTCCCTTAACGTATCAGATCACTGAATTGCTATGGTGTACCATAACCTAAAACATTTCCTGTGAGAAGGGTACGTTATCTCTTGGCTGCCAAAGAGATCTTTCTATCCAAGTCCTCATATAGGTGCTCGAGTTGTGTAGAGAGTACTAGCAAATGAGGCATAGGATTGAAAGAAGTCTGCTAGGTTGAAATCTAAATTGAGAATATAATTTTCAGTGAGCTTTGGATTTTCACAATATTAGACACGCCATAGTACTAATAATTGACTCTTTATAGAAATCATTTTTTGGTAGTGTTGCAATTGGTTTGGAAATATTCAAGTTCTAAAAATTGACTAACAGTGGACTTTTCCATCTGCAGATTATACTGAATGGCCAGCAGGGGCAGTGTTGCAGAGGAATATTTCTCCGCTTGCTGAGAAAAAAAAAAAGCTCATTCCTCAGCCTTCTCCATGCCTCGATCAATAGATATGGTAAGTCAAACTCTCATTTAAACATTTTGCCATTAATTAAACGTTCATAGTATCTGATGGCTCTCAGTGCCTTTTAGTGGGGTCTTACGCATAAATATAATCTTCTAAGACGGTAACAATATGAATGACGCTATGGCCATCATGATAGTTTCTCAAAGACTTTGACTGTCTATGTGGCTGACAAAATCTTCTTTAGATAGTTTTGCAGGCAATATGTCCTCAGAGTTAATTACCATCTTTTAGGCTGGAACGAGGTGTCTTAGGTTAGAGCAATTGACTTACTTTCTGATGGAGGGAAGCTATTTAACCGTTTTCCCTGCTCTCTGTGAGTGGGACTCTGATACTCAAGATGGACCGCTATTTAGAAACTGTGTTCTAACTCTATCCCTCTTTAAATAGGATCCCAATGCTTTCAATGGTGCAGAGTACTTTCCCATTACACATCCTACTTGCTGTGCAGTCATATTCCCAGATACTTAAATAGTGTGTAATTGCTGATGTCTGGTCCTCCGGTGTAATCGTAACCCAGGGCGATTGGTCAAGTGGTGCCATTACATCCCAAAACTACAGCAGAATGTCATCTGACATGAGGGCCAATCAGTTGCTTCTTCTAACTCTTGCCCTCTTTAAAAAGGAGCCCAATGCTTTCAATGGTGCAGTGTACTTTCCCATTGCACCTCCTACTCGCTGTGCAGTCATATTCACAGATAGTTACCTAGTGTGTAATTGCTGATGTCTGGTCCTCCGGTGTAATCGTCTCCCTGGGCGATTGGTCACGTGGTGCCATTACTTCACAAAGCTACAGCAGGATGTCATCTGACATGAGGGCCAATCAGTTGCCTAGTACGCAATAGGATACATGTCTCATCGTATAGAAAAGGGAGCAATGTAGACCGGATGCCCAGCTGAAGACTAAGGTGGTGAGATGGAAGGAACTAGGCCAATTTTTGAGACTTATACATTTGTTTGAAGGAGTGGTTGATCATAACATTCTGGAGTTCTCTATAGGTTAACTGATAGGGATGTGCTGAAATTAAGATGTTAGAATCTGTTATTCATAGTTTTTCTTATTCCCACAAACCGTAGCATAAACCTTCCTCCCTTAACGTATCAGATCACTGAATTGCTATGGTGTACCATAACCTAAAACATTTCCTGTGAGAAGGGTACGTTATCTTTTGGCTGCCAAAGAGATCTTTCTATCCAAGTCCTCATATAGGTGCTCGAGTTGTGTAGAGAGTACTAGCAAATGAGGCATAGGATTGAAAGAAGTCTGCTAGGTTGAAATCTAAATTGAGAATATAATTTTCAGTGAGCTTTGGATTTTCACAATATTAGACACGCCATAGTACTAATAATTGACTCTTTATAGAAATCATTTTTTGGTAGTGTTGCAATTGGTTTGGAAATATTCAAGTTCTAAAAATTGACTAACAGTGGACTTTTCCATCTGCAGATTATACTGAATGGCCAGCAGAGGCAGTGTTGCAGAGGAATATTTCTCCGCTTGCTGAGAAAAAAAAAAAGCTCATTCCTCAGCCTTCTCCATGCCTCGATCAATAGATATGGTAAGTCAAACTCTCATTTAATCATTTTGCCATTAATTAAACGTTCATAGTATCTGATGGCTCTCAGTGCCTTTTAGTGGGGTCTTACGCATAAATATAATCTTCTAAGACGGTAGCAATATGAATGACGCTATGGCCATCATGATAGTTTCTCAAAGACTTTGACTGTCTATGTGGCTGACAAAATCTTCTTTAGATAGTTTTGCAGGCAATATGTCCTCAGAGTTAATTACCATCTTTTAGGCTGGATCGAGGTGTCTTAGGTTAGAGCAATTGACTTACTTTCTGATGGAGGGAAGCTATTTAACCGTTTTCCCTGCTCTCTGTGAGTGGGACTCTGATACTCAAGATGGACCGCTATTTAGAAACTGTGTTCTAACTCTATCCCTCTTTAAATAGGATCCCAATGCTTTCAATGGTGCAGAGTACTTTCCCATTACACATCCTACTTGCTGTGCAGTCATATTCCCAGATATTTAAATAGTGTGTAATTGCTGATGTCTGGTCCTCCGGTGTAATCGTAACCCAGGGCGATTGGTCAAGTGGTGCCATTACATCCCAAAACTACAGCAGAATGTCATCTGACATGAGGGCCAATCAGTTGCTTCTTCTAACTCTTGCCCTCTTTAAATAGGAGCCCAATGCTTTCAATGGTGCAGTGTACTTTCCCATTGCACCTCCTACTCGCTGTGCAGTCATATTCACAGATAGTTACCTCGTGTGTAATTGCTGATGTCTGGTCCTCCGGTGTAATCGTCTCCCTGGGCGATTGGTCACGTGGTGCCATTACTTCACAAAGCTACAGCAGGATGTCATCTGACATGAGGGCCAATCAGTTGCCTAGTACGCAATAGGATACATGTCTCATCGTATAGAAAAGGGAGCAATGTAGACCGGATGCCCAGCTGAAGACTAAGGTGGTGAGATGAAAGGAACTAGGCCATTATTTGAGACTTCTACATTTGTTTGAAGGAGTGGTTGATCATAACATTCTGGAGTTCTCTATAGGTTAACTGATAGGGATGTGCTGAAATTAAGATGTTAGAATCTGTTATTCATAGTTTTTCTTATTCCCACAAACCGTAGCATAAACCTTCCTCCCTTAACGTATCAGATCACTGAATTGCTATGGTGTACCATAACCTAAAACATTTCCTGTGAGAAGGGTACGTTATCTCTTGGCTGCCAAAGAGATCTTTCTATCCAAGTCCTCATATAGGTGCTCGAGTTGTGTAGAGAGTACTAGCAAATGAGGCATAGGATTGAAAGAAGTCTGCTAGGTTGAAATCTAAATTGAGAATATAATTTTCAGTGAGCTTTGGATTTTCACAATATTAGACACGCCATAGTACTAATAATTGACTCTTTATAGAAATCATTTTTTGGTAGTGTTGCAATTGGTTTGGAAATATTCAAGTTCTAAAAATTGACTAACAGTGGACTTTTCCATCTGCAGATTATACTGAATGGCCAGCAGAGGCAGTGTTGCAGAGGAATATTTCTCCGCTTGCTGAGAAAAAAAAAAAGCTCATTCCTCAGCCTTCTCCATGCCTCGATCAATAGATATGGCAAGTCAAACTCTCATTTAATCATTTTGCCATTAATTAAACGTTCATAGTATCTGATGGCTCTCAGTGCCTTTTAGTGGGGTCTTACGCATAAATATAATCTTCTAAGACGGTAGCAATATGAATGACGCTATGGCCATCATGATAGTTTCTCAAAGACTTTGACTGTCTATGTGGCTGACAAAATCTTCTTTAGATAGTTTTGCAGGCAATATGTCCTCAGAGTTAATTACCATCTTTTAGGCTGGAACGAGGTGTCTTAGGTTAGAGCAATTGACTTACTTTCTGATGGAGGGAAGCTATTTAACCGTTTTCCCTGCTCTCTGTGAGTGGGACTCTGATACTCAAGATGGACCGCTATTTAGAAACTGTGTTCTAACTCTATCCCTCTTTAAATAGGATCCCAATGCTTTCAATGGTGCAGAGTACTTTCCCATTACACATCCTACTTGCTGTGCAGTCATATTCCCAGATACTTAAATAGTGTGTAATTGCTGATGTCTGGTCCTCCGGTGTAATCGTAACCCAGGGTGATTGGTCAAGTGGTGCCATTACATCCCAAAACTACAGCAGAATGTCATCTGACATGAGGGCCAATCAGTTGCTTCTTCTAACTCTTGCCCTCTTTAAAAAGGAGCCCAATGCTTTCAATGGTGCAGTGTACTTTCCCATTGCACCTCCTACTCGCTGTGCAGTCATATTCACAGATAGTTACCTAGTGTGTAATTGCTGATGTCTGGTCCTCCGGTGTAATCGTCTCCCTGGGCGATTGGTCACGTGGTGCCATTACTTCACAAAGCTACAGCAGGATGTCATCTGACATGAGGGCCAATCAGTTGCCTAGTACGCAATAGGATACATGTCTCATCGTATAGAAAAGGGAGCAATGTAGACCGGATGCCCAGCTGAAGACTAAGGTGGTGAGATGGAAGGAACTAGGCCATTATTTGAGACTTATACATTTGTTTGAAGGAGTGGTTGATCATAACATTCTGGAGTTCTCTATAGGTTAACTGATAGGGATGTGCTGAAATTAAGATGTTAGAATCTGTTATTCATAGTTTTTCTTATTCCCACAAACCGTAGCATAAACCTTCCTCCCTTAACGTATCAGATCACTGAATTGCTATGGTGTACCATAACCTAAAACATTTCCTGTGAGAAGGGTACGTTATCTTTTGGCTGCCAAAGAGATCTTTCTATCCAAGTCCTCATATAGGTGCTCGAGTTGTGTAGAGAGTACTAGCAAATGAGGCATAGGATTGAAAGAAGTCTGCTAGGTTGAAATCTAAATTGAGAATATAATTTTCAGTGAGCTTTGGATTTTCACAATATTAGACACGCCATAGTACTAATAATTGACTCTTTATAGAAATCATTTTTTGGTAGTGTTGCAATTGGTTTGGAAATATTCAAGTTCTAAAAATTGACTAACAGTGGACTTTTCCATCTGCAGATTATACTGAATGGCCAGCAGAGGCAGTGTTGCAGAGGAATATTTCTCCGCTTGCTGAGAAAAAAAAAAGCTCATTCCTCAGCCTTCTCCATGCCTCGATCAATAGATATGGTAAGTCAAACTCTCATTTAATCATTTTGCCATTAATTAAACGTTCATAGTATCTGATGGCTCTCAGTGCCTTTTAGTGGGGTCTTACGCATAAATATAATCTTCTAAGACGGTAGCAATATGAATGACGCTATGGCCATCATGATAGTTTCTCAAAGACTTTGACTGTCTATGTGGCTGACAAAATCTTCTTTAGATAGTTTTGCAGGCAATATGTCCTCAGAGTTAATTACCATCTTTTAGGCTGGAACGAGGTGTCTTAGGTTAGAGCAATTGACTTACTTTCTGATGGAGGGAAGCTATTTAACCGTTTTCCCTGCTCTCTGTGAGTGGGACTCTGATACTCAAGATGGACCGCTATTTAGAAACTGTGTTCTAACTCTATCCCTCTTTAAATAGGATCCCAATGCTTTCAATGGTGCAGAGTACTTTCCCATTACACATCCTACTTGCTGTGCAGTCATATTCCCAGATACTTAAATAGTGTGTAATTGCTGATGTCTGGTCCTCCGGTGTAATCGTAACCCAGGGCGATTGGTCAAGTGGTGCCATTACATCCCAAAACTACAGCAGAATGTCATCTGACATGAGGGCCAATCAGTTGCTTCTTCTAACTCTTGCCCTCTTTAAAAAGGAGCCCAATGCTTTCAATGGTGCAGTGTACTTTCCCATTGCACCTCCTACTCGCTGTGCAGTCATATTCACAGATAGTTACCTAGTGTGTAATTGCTGATGTCTGGTCCTCCGGTGTAATCGTCTCCCTGGGCGATTGGTCACGTGGTGCCATTACTTCACAAAGCTACAGCAGGATGTCATCTGACATGAGGGCCAATCAGTTGCCTAGTACGCAATAGGATACATGTCTCATCGTATAGAAAAGGGAGCAATGTAGACCGGATGCCCAGCTGAAGACTAAGGTGGTGAGATGAAAGGAACTAGGCCATTATTTGAGACTTATACATTTGTTTGAAGGAGTGGTTGATCATAACATTCTGGAGTTCTCTATAGGTTAACTGATAGGGATGTGCTGAAATTAAGATGTTAGAATCTGTTATTCATAGTTTTTCTTATTCCCACAAACCGTAGCATAAACCTTCCTCCCTTAACGTATCAGATCACTGAATTGCTATGGTGTACCATAACCTAAAACATTTCCTGTGAGAAGGGTACGTTATCTCTTGGCTGACAAAGAGATCTTTCTATCCAAGTCCTCATATAGGTGCTCGAGTTGTGTAGAGAGTACTAGCAAATGAGGCATAGGATTGAAAGAAGTCTGCTAGGTTGAAATCTAAATTGAGAATATAATTTTCAGTGAGCTTTGGATTTTCACAATATTAGACACGCCATAGTACTAATAATTGACTCTTTATAGAAATCATTTTTTGGTAGTGTTGCAATTGGTTTGGAAATATTCAAGTTCTAAAAATTGACTAACAGTGGACTTTTCCATCTGCAGATTATACTGAATGGCCAGCAGAGGCAGTGTTGCAGAGGAATATTTCTCCGCTTGCTGAGAAAAAAAAAAAGCTCATTCCTCAGCCTTCTCCATGCCTCGATCAATAGATATGGTAAGTCAAACTCTCATTTAATCATTTTGCCATTAATTAAACGTTCATAGTATCTGATGGCTCTCAGTGCCTTTTAGTGGGGTCTTACGCATAAATATAATCTTCTAAGACGGTAGCAATATGAATGACGCTATGGCCATCATGATAGTTTCTCAAAGACTTTGACTGTCTATGTGGCTGACAAAATCTTCTTTAGATAGTTTTGCAGGCAATATGTCCTCAGAGTTAATTACCATCTTTTAGGCTGGAACGAGGTGTCTTAGGTTAGAGCAATTGACTTACTTTCTGATGGAGGGAAGCTATTTAACCGTTTTCCCTGCTCTCTGTGAGTGGGACTCTGATACTCAAGATGGACCGCTATTTAGAAACTGTGTTCTAACTCTATCCCTCTTTAAATAGGATCCCAATGCTTTCAATGGTGCAGAGTACTTTCCCATTACACATCCTACTTGCTGTGCAGTCATATTCCCAGATACTTAAATAGTGTGTAATTGCTGATGTCTGGTCCTCCGGTGTAATCGTAACCCAGGGCGATTGGTCAAGTGGTGCCATTACATCCCAAAACTACAGCAGAATGTCATCTGACATGAGGGCCAATCAGTTGCTTCTTCTAACTCTTGCCCTCTTTAAAAAGGAGCCCAATGCTTTCAATGGTGCAGTGTACTTTCCCATTGCACCTCCTACTCGCTGTGCAGTCATATTCACAGATAGTTACCTAGTGTGTAATTGCTGATGTCTGGTCCTCCGGTGTAATCGTCTCCCTGGGCGATTGGTCACGTGGTGCCATTACTTCACAAAGCTACAGCAGGATGTCATCTGACATGAGGGCCAATCAGTTGCCTAGTACGCAATAGGATACATGTCTCATCGTATAGAAAAGGGAGCAATGTAGACCGGATGCCCAGCTGAAGACTAAGGTGGTGAGATGGAAGGAACTAGGCCAATTTTTGAGACTTATACATTTGTTTGAAGGAGTGGTTGATCATAACATTCTGGAGTTCTCTATAGGTTAACTGATAGGGATGTGCTGAAATTAAGATGTTAGAATCTGTTATTCATAGTTTTTCTTATTCCCACAAACCGTAGCATAAACCTTCCTCCCTTAACGTATCAGATCACTGAATTGCTATGGTGTACCATAACCTAAAACATTTCCTGTGAGAAGGGTACGTTATCTTTTGGCTGCCAAAGAGATCTTTCTATCCAAGTCCTCATATAGGTGCTCGAGTTGTGTAGAGAGTACTAGCAAATGAGGCATAGGATTGAAAGAAGTCTGCTAGGTTGAAATCTAAATTGAGAATATAATTTTCAGTGAGCTTTGGATTTTCACAATATTAGACACGCCATAGTACTAATAATTGACTCTTTATAGAAATCATTTTTTGGTAGTGTTGCAATTGGTTTGGAAATATTCAAGTTCTAAAAATTGACTAACAGTGGACTTTTCCATCTGCAGATTATACTGAATGGCCAGCAGAGGCAGTGTTGCAGAGGAATATTTCTCCGCTTGCTGAGAAAAAAAAAAAGCTCATTCCTCAGCCTTCTCCATGCCTCGATCAATAGATATGGTAAGTCAAACTCTCATTTAATCATTTTGCCATTAATTAAACGTTCATAGTATCTGATGGCTCTCAGTGCCTTTTAGTGGGGTCTTACGCATAAATATAATCTTCTAAGACGGTAGCAATATGAATGACGCTATGGCCATCATGATAGTTTCTCAAAGACTTTGACTGTCTATGTGGCTGACAAAATCTTCTTTAGAGAGTTTTGCAGGCAATATGTCCTCAGAGTTAATTACCATCTTTTAGGCTGGAACGAGGTGTCTTAGGTTAGAGCAATTGACTTACTTTCTGATGGAGGGAAGCTATTTAACCGTTTTCCCTGCTCTCTGTGAGTGGGACTCTGATACTCAAGATGGACCGCTATTTAGAAACTGTGTTCTAACTCTATCCCTCTTTAAATAGGATCCCAATGCTTTCAATGGTGCAGAGTACTTTCCCATTACACATCCTACTTGCTGTGCAGTCATATTCCCAGATACTTAAATAGTGTGTAATTGCTGATGTCTGGTCCTCCGGTGTAATCGTAACCCAGGGTGATTGGTCAAGTGGTGCCATTACATCCCAAAACTACAGCAGAATGTCATCTGACATGAGGGCCAATCAGTTGCTTCTTCTAACTCTTGCCCTCTTTAAAAAGGAGCCCAATGCTTTCAATGGTGCAGTGTACTTTCCCATTGCACCTCCTACTCGCTGTGCAGTCATATTCACAGATAGTTACCTAGTGTGTAATTGCTGATGTCTGGTCCTCCGGTGTAATCGTCTCCCTGGGCGATTGGTCACGTGGTGCCATTACTTCACAAAGCTACAGCAGGATGTCATCTGACATGAGGGCCAATCAGTTGCCTAGTACGCAATAGGATACATGTCTCATCATATAGAAAAGGGAGCAATGTAGACCGGATGCCCAGCTGAAGACTAAGGTGGTGAGATGAAAGGAACTAGGCCATTATTTGAGACTTATACATTTGTTTGAAGGAGTGGTTGATCATAACATTCTGGAGTTCTCTATAGGTTAACTGATAGGGATGTGCTGAAATTAAGATGTTAGAATCTGTTATTCATAGTTTTTCTTATTCCCACAAACCGTAGCATAAACCTTCCTCCCTTAACGTATCAGATCACTGAATTGCTATGGTGTACCATAACCTAAAACATTTCCTGTGAGAAGGGTACGTTATCTCTTGGCTGCCAAAGAGATCTTTCTATCCAAGTCCTCATATAGGTGCTCGAGTTGTGTAGAGAGTACTAGCAAATGAGGCATAGGATTGAAAGAAGTCTGCTAGGTTGAAATCTAAATTGAGAATATAATTTTCAGTGAGCTTTGGATTTTCACAATATTAGACACGCCATAGTACTAATAATTGACTCTTTATAGAAATCATTTTTTGGTAGTGTTGCAATTGGTTTGGAAATATTCAAGTTCTAAAAATTGACTAACAGTGGACTTTTCCATCTGCAGATTATACTGAATGGCCAGCAGAGGCAGTGTTGCAGAGGAATATTTCTCCGCTTGCTGAGAAAAAAAAAAAGCTCATTCCTCAGCCTTCTCCATGCCTCGATCAATAGATATGGTAAGTCAAACTCTCATTTAATCATTTTGCCATTAATTAAACGTTCATAGTATCTGATGGCTCTCAGTGCCTTTTAGTGGGGTCTTCCGCATAAATATAATCTTCTAAGACGGTAGCAATATGAATGACGCTATGGCCATCATGATAGTTTCTCAAAGACTTTGACTGTCTATGTGGCTGACAAAATCTTCTTTAGAGAGTTTTGCAGGCAATATGTCCTCAGAGTTAATTACCATCTTTTAGGCTGGATCGAGGTGTCTTAGGTTAGAGCAATTGACTTACTTTCTGATGGAGGGAAGCTATTTAACCGTTTTCCCTGCTCTCTGTGAGTGGGACTCTGATACTCAAGATGGACCGCTATTTAGAAACTGTGTTCTAACTCTATCCCTCTTTAAATAGGATCCCAATGCTTTCAATGGTGCAGAGTACTTTCCCATTACACATCCTACTTGCTGTGCAGTCATATTCCCAGATATTTAAATAGTGTGTAATTGCTGATGTCTGGTCCTCCGGTGTAATCGTAACCCAGGGCGATTGGTCAAGTGGTGCCATTACATCCCAAAACTACAGCAGAATGTCATCTGACATGAGGGCCAATCAGTTGCTTCTTCTAACTCTTGCCCTCTTTAAATAGGAGCCCAATGCTTTCAATGGTGCAGTGTACTTTCCCATTGCACCTCCTACTCGCTGTGCAGTCATATTCACAGATAGTTACCTCGTGTGTAATTGCTGATGTCTGGTCCTCCGGTGTAATCGTCTCCCTGGGCGATTGGTCACGTGGTGCCATTACTTCACAAAGCTACAGCAGGATGTCATCTGACATGAGGGCCAATCAGTTGCCTAGTACGCAATAGGATACATGTCTCATCGTATAGAAAAGGGAGCAATGTAGACCGGATGCCCAGCTGAAGACTAAGGTGGTGAGATGAAAGGAACTAGGCCATTATTTGAGACTTATACATTTGTTTGAAGGAGTGGTTGATCATAACATTCTGGAGTTCTCTATAGGTTAACTGATAGGGATGTGCTGAAATTAAGATGTTAGAATCTGTTATTCATAGTTTTTCTTATTCCCACAAACCGTAGCATAAACCTTCCTCCCTTAACGTATCAGATCACTGAATTGCTATGGTGTACCATAACCTAAAACATTTCCTGTGAGAAGGGTACGTTATCTCTTGGCTGCCAAAGAGATCTTTCTATCCAAGTCCTCATATAGGTGCTCGAGTTGTGTAGAGAGTACTAGCAAATGAGGCATAGGATTGAAAGAAGTCTGCTAGGTTGAAATCTAAATTGAGAATATAATTTTCAGTGAGCTTTGGATTTTCACAATATTAGACACGCCATAGTACTAATAATTGACTCTTTATAGAAATCATTTTTTGGTAGTGTTGCAATTGGTTTGGAAATATTCAAGTTCTAAAAATTGACTAACAGTGGACTTTTCCATCTGCAGATTATACTGAATGGCCAGCAGAGGCAGTGTTGCAGAGGAATATTTCTCCGCTTGCTGAGAAAAAAAAAAAGCTCATTCCTCAGCCTTCTCCATGCCTCGATCAATAGATATGGCAAGTCAAACTCTCATTTAATCATTTTGCCATTAATTAAACGTTCATAGTATCTGATGGCTCTCAGTGCCTTTTAGTGGGGTCTTACGCATAAATATAATCTTCTAAGACGGTAGCAATATGAATGACGCTATGGCCATCATGATAGTTTCTCAAAGACTTTGACTGTCTATGTGGCTGACAAAATCTTCTTTAGATAGTTTTGCAGGCAATATGTCCTCAGAGTTAATTACCATCTTTTAGGCTGGAACGAGGTGTCTTAGGTTAGAGCAATTGACTTACTTTCTGATGGAGGGAAGCTATTTAACCGTTTTCCCTGCTCTCTGTGAGTGGGACTCTGATACTCAAGATGGACCGCTATTTAGAAACTGTGTTCTAACTCTATCCCTCTTTAAATAGGATCCCAATGCTTTCAATGGTGCAGAGTACTTTCCCATTACACATCCTACTTGCTGTGCAGTCATATTCCCAGATACTTAAATAGTGTGTAATTGCTGATGTCTGGTCCTCCGGTGTAATCGTAACCCAGGGTGATTGGTCAAGTGGTGCCATTACATCCCAAAACTACAGCAGAATGTCATCTGACATGAGGGCCAATCAGTTGCTTCTTCTAACTCTTGCCCTCTTTAAAAAGGAGCCCAATGCTTTCAATGGTGCAGTGTACTTTCCCATTGCACCTCCTACTCGCTGTGCAGTCATATTCACAGATAGTTACCTAGTGTGTAATTGCTGATGTCTGGTCCTCCGGTGTAATCGTCTCCCTGGGCGATTGGTCACGTGGTGCCATTACTTCACAAAGCTACAGCAGGATGTCATCTGACATGAGGGCCAATCAGTTGCCTAGTACGCAATAGGATACATGTCTCATCATATAGAAAAGGGAGCAATGTAGACCGGATGCCCAGCTGAAGACTAAGGTGGTGAGATGAAAGGAACTAGGCCATTATTTGAGACTTATACATTTGTTTGAAGGAGTGGTTGATCATAACATTCTGGAGTTCTCTATAGGTTAACTGATAGGGATGTGCTGAAATTAAGATGTTAGAATCTGTTATTCATAGTTTTTCTTATTCCCACAAACCGTAGCATAAACCTTCCTCCCTTAACGTATCAGATCACTGAATTGCTATGGTGTACCATAACCTAAAACATTTCCTGTGAGAAGGGTACGTTATCTCTTGGCTGCCAAAGAGATCTTTCTATCCAAGTCCTCATATAGGTGCTCGAGTTGTGTAGAGAGTACTAGCAAATGAGGCATAGGATTGAAAGAAGTCTGCTAGGTTGAAATCTAAATTGAGAATATAATTTTCAGTGAGCTTTGGATTTTCACAATATTAGACACGCCATAGTACTAATAATTGACTCTTTATAGAAATCATTTTTTGGTAGTGTTGCAATTGGTTTGGAAATATTCAAGTTCTAAAAATTGACTAACAGTGGACTTTTCCATCTGCAGATTATACTGAATGGCCAGCAGAGGCAGTGTTGCAGAGGAATATTTCTCCGCTTGCTGAGAAAAAAAAAAAGCTCATTCCTCAGCCTTCTCCATGCCTCGATCAATAGATATGGTAAGTCAAACTCTCATTTAATCATTTTGCCATTAATTAAACGTTCATAGTATCTGATGGCTCTCAGTGCCTTTTAGTGGGGTCTTCCGCATAAATATAATCTTCTAAGACGGTAGCAATATGAATGACGCTATGGCCATCATGATAGTTTCTCAAAGACTTTGACTGTCTATGTGGCTGACAAAATCTTCTTTAGAGAGTTTTGCAGGCAATATGTCCTCAGAGTTAATTACCATCTTTTAGGCTGGATCGAGGTGTCTTAGGTTAGAGCAATTGACTTACTTTCTGATGGAGGGAAGCTATTTAACCGTTTTCCCTGCTCTCTGTGAGTGGGACTCTGATACTCAAGATGGACCGCTATTTAGAAACTGTGTTCTAACTCTATCCCTCTTTAAATAGGATCCCAATGCTTTCAATGGTGCAGAGTACTTTCCCATTACACATCCTACTTGCTGTGCAGTCATATTCCCAGATATTTAAATAGTGTGTAATTGCTGATGTCTGGTCCTCCGGTGTAATCGTAACCCAGGGCGATTGGTCAAGTGGTGCCATTACATCCCAAAACTACAGCAGAATGTCATCTGACATGAGGGCCAATCAGTTGCTTCTTCTAACTCTTGCCCTCTTTAAATAGGAGCCCAATGCTTTCAATGGTGCAGTGTACTTTCCCATTGCACCTCCTACTCGCTGTGCAGTCATATTCACAGATAGTTACCTCGTGTGTAATTGCTGATGTCTGGTCCTCCGGTGTAATCGTCTCCCTGGGCGATTGGTCACGTGGTGCCATTACTTCACAAAGCTACAGCAGGATGTCATCTGACATGAGGGCCAATCAGTTGCCTAGTACGCAATAGGATACATGTCTCATCGTATAGAAAAGGGAGCAATGTAGACCGGATGCCCAGCTGAAGACTAAGGTGGTGAGATGAAAGGAACTAGGCCATTATTTGAGACTTATACATTTGTTTGAAGGAGTGGTTGATCATAACATTCTGGAGTTCTCTATAGGTTAACTGATAGGGATGTGCTGAAATTAAGATGTTAGAATCTGTTATTCATAGTTTTTCTTATTCCCACAAACCGTAGCATAAACCTTCCTCCCTTAACGTATCAGATCACTGAATTGCTATGGTGTACCATAACCTAAAACATTTCCTTTGAGAAGGGTACGTTATCTCTTGGCTGCCAAAGAGATCTTTCTATCCAAGTCCTCATATAGGTGCTCGAGTTGTGTAGAGAGTACTAGCAAATGAGGCATAGGATTGAAAGAAGTCTGCTAGGTTGAAATCTAAATTGAGAATATAATTTTCAGTGAGCTTTGGATTTTCACAATATTAGACACGCCATAGTACTAATAATTGACTCTTTATAGAAATCATTTTTTGGTAGTGTTGCAATTGGTTTGGAAATATTCAAGTTCTAAAAATTGACTAACAGTGGACTTTTCCATCTGCAGATTATACTGAATGGCCAGCAGAGGCAGTGTTGCAGAGGAATATTTCTCCGCTTGCTGAGAAAAAAAAAAAGCTCATTCCTCAGCCTTCTCCATGCCTCGATCAATAGATATGGCAAGTCAAACTCTCATTTAATCATTTTGCCATTAATTAAACGTTCATAGTATCTGATGGCTCTCAGTGCCTTTTAGTGGGGTCTTACGCATAAATATAATCTTCTAAGACGGTAGCAATATGAATGACGCTATGGCCATCATGATAGTTTCTCAAAGACTTTGACTGTCTATGTGGCTGACAAAATCTTCTTTAGATAGTTTTGCAGGCAATATGTCCTCAGAGTTAATTACCATCTTTTAGGCTGGAACGAGGTGTCTTAGGTTAGAGCAATTGACTTACTTTCTGATGGAGGGAAGCTATTTAACCGTTTTCCCTGCTCTCTGTGAGTGGGACTCTGATACTCAAGATGGACCGATATTTAGAAACTGTGTTCTAACTCTATCCCTCTTTAAATAGGATCCCAATGCTTTCAATGGTGCAGAGTACTTTCCCATTACACATCCTACTTGCTGTGCAGTCATATTCCCAGATACTTAAATAGTGTGTAATTGCTGATGTCTGGTCCTCCGGTGTAATCGTAACCCAGGGTGATTGGTCAAGTGGTGCCATTACATCCCAAAACTACAGCAGAATGTCATCTGACATGAGGGCCAATCAGTTGCTTCTTCTAACTCTTGCCCTCTTTAAAAAGGAGCCCAATGCTTTCAATGGTGCAGTGTACTTTCCCATTGCACCTCCTACTCGCTGTGCAGTCATATTCACAGATAGTTACCTAGTGTGTAATTGCTGATGTCTGGTCCTCCGGTGTAATCGTCTCCCTGGGCGATTGGTCACGTGGTGCCATTACTTCACAAAGCTACAGCAGGATGTCATCTGACATGAGGGCCAATCAGTTGCCTAGTACGCAATAGGATACATGTCTCATCATATAGAAAAGGGAGCAATGTAGACCGGATGCCCAGCTGAAGACTAAGGTGGTGAGATGAAAGGAACTAGGCCATTATTTGAGACTTATACATTTGTTTGAAGGAGTGGTTGATCATAACATTCTGGAGTTCTCTATAGGTTAACTGATAGGGATGTGCTGAAATTAAGATGTTAGAATCTGTTATTCATAGTTTTTCTTATTCCCACAAACCGTAGCATAAACCTTCCTCCCTTAACGTATCAGATCACTGAATTGCTATGGTGTACCATAACCTAAAACATTTCCTGTGAGAAGGGTACGTTATCTCTTGGCTGCCAAAGAGATCTTTCTATCCAAGTCCTCATATAGGTGCTCGAGTTGTGTAGAGAGTACTAGCAAATGAGGCATAGGATTGAAAGAAGTCTGCTAGGTTGAAATCTAAATTGAGAATATAATTTTCAGTGAGCTTTGGATTTTCACAATATTAGACACGCCATAGTACTAATAATTGACTCTTTATAGAAATCATTTTTTGGTAGTGTTGCAATTGGTTTGGAAATATTCAAGTTCTAAAAATGGACTAACAGTGGACTTTTCCATCTGCAGATTATACTGAATGGCCAGCAGAGGCAGTGTTGCAGAGGAATATTTCTCCGCTTGCTGAGAAAAAAAAAAAGCTCATTCCTCAGCCTTCTCCATGCCTCGATCAATAGATATGGTAAGTCAAACTCTCATTTAATCATTTTGCCATTAATTAAACGTTCATAGTATCTGATGGCTCTCAGTGCCTTTTAGTGGGGTCTTACGCATAAATATAATCTTCTAAGACGGTAGCAATATGAATGACGCTATGGCCATCATGATAGTTTCTCAAAGACTTTGACTGTCTATGTGGCTGACAAAATCTTCTTTAGATAGTTTTGCAGGCAATATGTCCTCAGAGTTAATTACCATCTTTTAGGCTGGAACGAGGTGTCTTAGGTTAGAGCAATTGACTTACTTTCTGATGGAGGGAAGCTATTTAACCGTTTTCCCTGCTCTCTGTGAGTGGGACTCTGATACTCAAGATGGACCGCTATTTAGAAACTGTGTTCTAACTCTATCCCTCTTTAAATAGGATCCCAATGCTTTCAATGGTGCAGAGTACTTTCCCATTACACATCCTACTTGCTGTGCAGTCATATTCCCAGATACTTAAATAGTGTGTAATTGCTGATGTCTGGTCCTCCGGTGTAATCGTAACCCAGGGTGATTGGTCAAGTGGTGCCATTACATCCCAAAACTACAGCAGAATGTCATCTGACATGAGGGCCAATCAGTTGCTTCTTCTAACTCTTGCCCTCTTTAAAAAGGAGCCCAATGCTTTCAATGGTGCAGTGTACTTTCCCATTGCACCTCCTACTCGCTGTGCAGTCATATTCACAGATAGTTACCTAGTGTGTAATTGCTGATGTCTGGTCCTCCGGTGTAATCGTCTCCCTGGGCGATTGGTCACGTGGTGCCATTACTTCACAAAGCTACAGCAGGATGTCATCTGACATGAGGGCCAATCAGTTGCCTAGTACGCAATAGGATACATGTCTCATCATATAGAAAAGGGAGCAATGTAGACCGGATGCCCAGCTGAAGACTAAGGTGGTGAGATGAAAGGAACTAGGCCATTATTTGAGACTTATACATTTGTTTGAAGGAGTGGTTGATCATAACATTCTGGAGTTCTCTATAGGTTAACTGATAGGGATGTGCTGAAATTAAGATGTTAGAATCTGTTATTCATAGTTTTTCTTATTCCCACAAACCGTAGCATAAACCTTCCTCCCTTAACGTATCAGATCACTGAATTGCTATGGTGTACCATAACCTAAAACATTTCCTGTGAGAAGGGTACGTTATCTCTTGGCTGCCAAAGAGATCTTTCTATCCAAGTCCTCATATAGGTGCTCGAGTTGTGTAGAGAGTACTAGCAAATGAGGCATAGGATTGAAAGAAGTCTGCTAGGTTGAAATCTAAATTGAGAATATAATTTTCAGTGAGCTTTGGATTTTCACAATATTAGACACGCCATAGTACTAATAATTGACTCTTTATAGAAATCATTTTTTGGTAGTGTTGCAATTGGTTTGGAAATATTCAAGTTCTAAAAATGGACTAACAGTGGACTTTTCCATCTGCAGATTATACTGAATGGCCAGCAGAGGCAGTGTTGCAGAGGAATATTTCTCCGCTTGCTGAGAAAAAAAAAAAGCTCATTCCTCAGCCTTCTCCATGCCTCGATCAATAGATATGGTAAGTCAAACTCTCATTTAATCATTTTGCCATTAATTAAACGTTCATAGTATCTGATGGCTCTCAGTGCCTTTTAGTGGGGTCTTACGCATAAATATAATCTTCTAAGACGGTAGCAATATGAATGACGCTATGGCCATCATGATAGTTTCTCAAAGACTTTGACTGTCTATGTGGCTGACAAAATCTTCTTTAGATAGTTTTGCAGGCAATATGTCCTCAGAGTTAATTACCATCTTTTAGGCTGGAACGAGGTGTCTTAGGTTAGAGCAATTGACTTACTTTCTGATGGAGGGAAGCTATTTAACCGTTTTCCCTGCTCTCTGTGAGTGGGACTCTGATACTCAAGATGGACCGCTATTTAGAAACTGTGTTCTAACTCTATCCCTCTTTAAATAGGATCCCAATGCTTTCAATGGTGCAGAGTACTTTCCCATTACACATCCTACTTGCTGTGCAGTCATATTCCCAGATACTTAAATAGTGTGTAATTGCTGATGTCTGGTCCTCCGGTGTAATCGTAACCCAGGGTGATTGGTCAAGTGGTGCCATTACATCCCAAAACTACAGCAGAATGTCATCTGACATGAGGGCCAATCAGTTGCTTCTTCTAACTCTTGCCCTCTTTAAAAAGGAGCCCAATGCTTTCAATGGTGCAGTGTACTTTCCCATTGCACCTCCTACTCGCTGTGCAGTCATATTCACAGATAGTTACCTAGTGTGTAATTGCTGATGTCTGGTCCTCCGGTGTAATCGTCTCCCTGGGCGATTGGTCACGTGGTGCCATTACTTCACAAAGCTACAGCAGGATGTCATCTGACATGAGGGCCAATCAGTTGCCTAGTACGCAATAGGATACATGTCTCATCATATAGAAAAGGGAGCAATGTAGACCGGATGCCCAGCTGAAGACTAAGGTGGTGAGATGAAAGGAACTAGGCCATTATTTGAGACTTATACATTTGTTTGAAGGAGTGGTTGATCATAACATTCTGGAGTTCTCTATAGGTTAACTGATAGGGATGTGCTGAAATTAAGATGTTAGAATCTGTTATTCATAGTTTTTCTTATTCCCACAAACCGTAGCATAAACCTTCCTCCCTTAACGTATCAGATCACTGAATTGCTATGGTGTACCATAACCTAAAACATTTCCTGTGAGAAGGGTACGTTATCTCTTGGCTGCCAAAGAGATCTTTCTATCCAAGTCCTCATATAGGTGCTCGAGTTGTGTAGAGAGTACTAGCAAATGAGGCATAGGATTGAAAGAAGTCTGCTAGGTTGAAATCTAAATTGAGAATATAATTTTCAGTGAGCTTTGGATTTTCACAATATTAGACACGCCATAGTACTAATAATTGACTCTTTATAGAAATCATTTTTTGGTAGTGTTGCAATTGGTTTGGAAATATTCAAGTTCTAAAAATGGACTAACAGTGGACTTTTCCATCTGCAGATTATACTGAATGGCCAGCAGAGGCAGTGTTGCAGAGGAATATTTCTCCGCTTGCTGAGAAAAAAAAAAAGCTCATTCCTCAGCCTTCTCCATGCCTCGATCAATAGATATGGTAAGTCAAACTCTCATTTAATCATTTTGCCATTAATTAAACGTTCATAGTATCTGATGGCTCTCAGTGCCTTTTAGTGGGGTCTTACGCATAAATATAATCTTCTAAGACGGTAGCAATATGAATGACGCTATGGCCATCATGATAGTTTCTCAAAGACTTTGACTGTCTATGTGGCTGACAAAATCTTCTTTAGATAGTTTTGCAGGCAATATGTCCTCAGAGTTAATTACCATCTTTTAGGCTGGAACGAGGTGTCTTAGGTTAGAGCAATTGACTTACTTTCTGATGGAGGGAAGCTATTTAACCGTTTTCCCTGCTCTCTGTGAGTGGGACTCTGATACTCAAGATGGACCGCTATTTAGAAACTGTGTTCTAACTCTATCCCTCTTTAAATAGGATCCCAATGCTTTCAATGGTGCAGAGTACTTTCCCATTACACATCCTACTTGCTGTGCAGTCATATTCCCAGATACTTAAATAGTGTGTAATTGCTGATGTCTGGTCCTCCGGTGTAATCGTAACCCAGGGCGATTGGTCAAGTGGTGCCATTACATCCCAAAACTACAGCAGAATGTCATCTGACATGAGGGCCAATCAGTTGCTTCTTTTAACTCTTGCCCTCTTTAAAAAGGAGCCCAATGCTTTCAATGGTGCAGTGTACTTTCCCATTGCACCTCCTACTCGCTGTGCAGTCATATTCACAGATAGTTACCTAGTGTGTAATTGCTGATGTCTGGTCCTCCGGTGTAATCGTCTCCCTGGGCGATTGGTCACGTGGTGCCATTACTTCACAAAGCTACAGCAGGATGTCATCTGACATGAGGGCCAATCAGTTGCCTAGTACGCAATAGGATACATGTCTCA
This sequence comes from Lissotriton vulgaris, assembly GCF_964263255.1. Lineage (NCBI taxonomy): Eukaryota > Metazoa > Chordata > Amphibia > Caudata > Salamandridae > Lissotriton > Lissotriton vulgaris. The sequence continues at coordinate 79,805 of NW_028253828.1, read as the reverse complement.
TCGTATAGAAAAGGGAGCAATGTAGACCGGATGCCCAGCTGAAGACTAAGGTGGTGAGATGAAAGGAACTAGGCCATTATTTGAGACTTATACATTTGTTTGAAGGAGTGGTTGATCATAACATTCTGGAGTTCTCTATAGGTTAACTGATAGGGATGTGCTGAAATTAAGATGTTAGAATCTGTTATTCATAGTTTTTCTTATTCCCACAAACCGTAGCATAAACCTTCCTCCCTTAACGTATCAGATCACTGAATTGCTATGGTGTACCATAACCTAAAACATTTCCTTTGAGAAGGGTACGTTATCTCTTGGCTGCCAAAGAGATCTTTCTATCCAAGTCCTCATATAGGTGCTCGAGTTGTGTAGAGAGTACTAGCAAATGAGGCATAGGATTGAAAGAAGTCTGCTAGGTTGAAATCTAAATTGAGAATATAATTTTCAGTGAGCTTTGGATTTTCACAATATTAGACACGCCATAGTACTAATAATTGACTCTTTATAGAAATCATTTTTTCGTAGTGTTGCAATTGGTTTGGAAATATTCAAGTTCTAAAAATTGACTAACAGTGGACTTTTCCATCTGCAGATTATACTGAATGGCCAGCAGAGGCAGTGTTGCAGAGGAATATTTCTCCGCTTGCTGAGAAAAAAAAAAAGCTCATTCCTCAGCCTTCTCCATGCCTCGATCAATAGATATGGTAAGTCAAACTCTCATTTAATCATTTTGCCATTAATTAAACGTTCATAGTATCTGATGGCTCTCAGTGCCTTTTAGTGGGGTCTTACGCATAAATATAATCTTCTAAGACGGTAGCAATATGAATGACGCTATGGCCATCATGATAGTTTCTCAAAGACTTTGACTGTCTATGTGGCTGACAAAATCTTCTTTAGATAGTTTTGCAGGCAATATGTCCTCAGAGTTAATTACCATCTTTTAGGCTGGAACGAGGTGTCTTAGGTTAGAGCAATTGACTTACTTTCTGATGGAGGGAAGCTATTTAACCGTTTTCCCTGCTCTCTGTGAGTGGGACTCTGATACTCAAGATGGACCGCTATTTAGAAACTGTGTTCTAACTCTATCCCTCTTTAAATAGGATCCCAATGCTTTCAATGGTGCAGAGTACTTTCCCATTACACATCCTACTTGCTGTGCAGTCATATTCCCAGATACTTAAATAGTGTGTAATTGCTGATGTCTGGTCCTCCGGTGTAATCGTAACCCAGGGCGATTGGTCAAGTGGTGCCATTACATCCCAAAACTACAGCAGAATGTCATCTGACATGAGGGCCAATCAGTTGCTTCTTCTAACTCTTGCCCTCTTTAAAAAGGAGCCCAATGCTTTCAATGGTGCAGTGTACTTTCCCATTGCACCTCCTACTCGCTGTGCAGTCATATTCACAGATAGTTACCTAGTGTGTAATTGCTGATGTCTGGTCCTCCGGTGTAATCGTCTCCCTGGGCGATTGGTCACGTGGTGCCATTACTTCACAAAGCTACAGCAGGATGTCATCTGACATGAGGGCCAATCAGTTGCCTAGTACGCAATAGGATACATGTCTCATCGTATAGAAAAGGGAGCAATGTAGACCGGATGCCCAGCTGAAGACTAAGGTGGTGAGATGAAAGGAACTAGGCCATTATTTGAGACTTATACATTTGTTTGAAGGAGTGGTTGATCATAACATTCTGGAGTTCTCTATAGGTTAACTGATAGGGATGTGCTGAAATTAAGATGTTAGAATCTGTTATTCATAGTTTTTCTTATTCCCACAAACCGTAGCATAAACCTTCCTCCCTTAACGTATCAGATCACTGAATTGCTATGGTGTACCATAACCTAAAACATTTCCTTTGAGAAGGGTACGTTATCTCTTGGCTGCCAAAGAGATCTTTCTATCCAAGTCCTCATATAGGTGCTCGAGTTGTGTAGAGAGTACTAGCAAATGAGGCATAGGATTGAAAGAAGTCTGCTAGGTTGAAATCTAAATTGAGAATATAATTTTCAGTGAGCTTTGGATTTTCACAATATTAGACACGCCATAGTACTAATAATTGACTCTTTATAGAAATCATTTTTTGGTAGTGTTGCAATTGGTTTGGAAATATTCAAGTTCTAAAAATTGACTAACAGTGGACTTTTCCATCTGCAGATTATACTGAATGGCCAGCAGAGGCAGTGTTGCAGAGGAATATTTCTCCGCTTGCTGAGAAAAAAAAAAAGCTCATTCCTCAGCCTTCTCCATGCCTCGATCAATAGATATGGTAAGTCAAACTCTCATTTAATCATTTTGCCATTAATTAAACGTTCATAGTATCTGATGGCTCTCAGTGCCTTTTAGTGGGGTCTTACGCATAAATATAATCTTCTAAGACGGTAGCAATATGAATGACGCTATGGCCATCATGATAGTTTCTCAAAGACTTTGACTGTCTATGTGGCTGACAAAATCTTCTTTAGAGAGTTTTGCAGGCAATATGTCCTCAGAGTTAATTACCATCTTTTAGGCTGGATCGAGGTGTCTTAGGTTAGAGCAATTGACTTACTTTCTGATGGAGGGAAGCTATTTAACCGTTTTCCCTGCTCTCTGTGAGTGGGACTCTGATACTCAAGATGGACCGCTATTTAGAAACTGTGTTCTAACTCTATCCCTCTTTAAATAGGATCCCAATGCTTTCAATGGTGCAGAGTACTTTCCCATTACACATCCTACTTGCTGTGCAGTCATATTCCCAGATATTTAAATAGTGTGTAATTGCTGATGTCTGGTCCTCCGGTGTAATCGTAACCCAGGGCGATTGGTCAAGTGGTGCCATTACATCCCAAAACTACAGCAGAATGTCATCTGACATGAGGGCCAATCAGTTGCTTCTTCTAACTCTTGCCCTCTTTAAATAGGAGCCCAATGCTTTCAATGGTGCAGTGTACTTTCCCATTGCACCTCCTACTCGCTGTGCAGTCATATTCACAGATAGTTACCTCGTGTGTAATTGCTGATGTCTGGTCCTCCGGTGTAATCGTCTCCCTGGGCGATTGGTCACGTGGTGCCATTACTTCACAAAGCTACAGCAGGATGTCATCTGACATGAGGGCCAATCAGTTGCCTAGTACGCAATAGGATACATGTCTCATCGTATAGAAAAGGGAGCAATGTAGACCGGATGCCCAGCTGAAGACTAAGGTGGTGAGATGAAAGGAACTAGGCCATTATTTGAGACTTATACATTTGTTTGAAGGAGTGGTTGATCATAACATTCTGGAGTTCTCTATAGGTTAACTGATAGGGATGTGCTGAAATTAAGATGTTAGAATCTGTTATTCATAGTTTTTCTTATTCCCACAAACCGTAGCATAAACCTTCCTCCCTTAACGTATCAGATCACTGAATTGCTATGGTGTACCATAACCTAAAACATTTCCTGTGAGAAGGGTACGTTATCTCTTGGCTGCCAAAGAGATCTTTCTATCCAAGTCCTCATATAGGTGCTCGAGTTGTGTAGAGAGTACTAGCAAATGAGGCATAGGATTGAAAGAAGTCTGCTAGGTTGAAATCTAAATTGAGAATATAATTTTCAGTGAGCTTTGGATTTTCACAATATTAGACACGCCATAGTACTAATAATTGACTCTTTATAGAAATCATTTTTTGGTAGTGTTGCAATTGGTTTGGAAATATTCAAGTTCTAAAAATTGACTAACAGTGGACTTTTCCATCTGCAGATTATACTGAATGGCCAGCAGAGGCAGTGTTGCAGAGGAATATTTCTCCGCTTGCTGAAAAAAAAAAAAAGCTCATTCCTCAGCCTTCTCCATGCCTCGATCAATAGATATGGCAAGTCAAACTCTCATTTAATCATTTTGCCATTAATTAAACGTTCATAGTATCTGATGGCTCTCAGTGCCTTTTAGTGGGGTCTTACGCATAAATATAATCTTCTAAGACGGTAGCAATATGAATGACGCTATGGCCATCATGATAGTTTCTCAAAGACTTTGACTGTCTATGTGGCTGACAAAATCTTCTTTAGATAGTTTTGCAGGCAATATGTCCTCAGAGTTAATTACCATCTTTTAGGCTGGAACGAGGTGTCTTAGGTTAGAGCAATTGACTTACTTTCTGATGGAGGGAAGCTATTTAACCGTTTTCCCTGCTCTCTGTGAGTGGGACTCTGATACTCATGATGGACCGCTATTTAGAAACTGTGTTCTAACTCTATCCCTCTTTAAATAGGATCCCAATGCTTTCAATGGTGCAGAGTACTTTCCCATTACACATCCTACTTGCTGTGCAGTCATATTCCCAGATACTTAAATAGTGTGTAATTGCTGATGTCTGGTCCTCCGGTGTAATCGTAACCCAGGGTGATTGGTCAAGTGGTGCCATTACATCCCAAAACTACAGCAGAATGTCATCTGACATGAGGGCCAATCAGTTGCTTCTTCTAACTCTTGCCCTCTTTAAAAAGGAGCCCAATGCTTTCAATGGTGCAGTGTACTTTCCCATTGCACCTCCTACTCGCTGTGCAGTCATATTCACAGATAGTTACCTAGTGTGTAATTGCTGATGTCTGGTCCTCCGGTGTAATCGTCTCCCTGGGCGATTGGTCACGTGGTGCCATTACTTCACAAAGCTACAGCAGGATGTCATCTGACATGAGGGCCAATCAGTTGCCTAGTACGCAATAGGATACATGTCTCATCATATAGAAAAGGGAGCAATGTAGACCGGATGCCCAGCTGAAGACTAAGGTGGTGAGATGAAAGGAACTAGGCCATTATTTGAGACTTCTACATTTGTTTGAAGGAGTGGTTGATCATAACATTCTGGAGTTCTCTATAGGTTAACTGATAGGGATGTGCTGAAATTAAGATGTTAGAATCTGTTATTCATAGTTTTTCTTATTCCCACAAACCGTAGCATAAACCTTCCTCCCTTAACGTATCAGATCACTGAATTGCTATGGTGTACCATAACCTAAAACATTTCCTGTGAGAAGGGTACGTTATCTCTTGGCTGCCAAAGAGATCTTTCTATCCAAGTCCTCATATAGGTGCTCGAGTTGTGTAGAGAGTACTAGCAAATGAGGCATAGGATTGAAAGAAGTCTGCTAGGTTGAAATCTAAATTGAGAATATAATTTTCAGTGAGCTTTGGATTTTCACAATATTAGACACGCCATAGTACTAATAATTGACTCTTTATAGAAATCATTTTTTGGTAGTGTTGCAATTGGTTTGGAAATATTCAAGTTCTAAAAATGGACTAACAGTGGACTTTTCCATCTGCAGATTATACTGAATGGCCAGCAGAGGCAGTGTTGCAGAGGAATATTTCTCCGCTTGCTGAGAAAAAAAAAAAGCTCATTCCTCAGCCTTCTCCATGCCTCGATCAATAGATATGGTAAGTCAAACTCTCATTTAATCATTTTGCCATTAATTAAACGTTCATAGTATCTGATGGCTCTCAGTGCCTTTTAGTGGGGTCTTACGCATAAATATAATCTTCTAAGACGGTAGCAATATGAATGACGCTATGGCCATCATGATAGTTTCTCAAAGACTTTGACTGTCTATGTGGCTGACAAAATCTTCTTTAGATAGTTTTGCAGGCAATATGTCCTCAGAGTTAATTACCATCTTTTAGGCTGGAACGAGGTGTCTTAGGTTAGAGCAATTGACTTACTTTCTGATGGAGGGAAGCTATTTAACCGTTTTCCCTGCTCTCTGTGAGTGGGACTCTGATACTCAAGATGGACCGCTATTTAGAAACTGTGTTCTAACTCTATCCCTCTTTAAATAGGATCCCAATGCTTTCAATGGTGCAGAGTACTTTCCCATTACACATCCTACTTGCTGTGCAGTCATATTCCCAGATACTTAAATAGTGTGTAATTGCTGATGTCTGGTCCTCCGGTGTAATCGTAACCCAGGGCAATTGGTCAAGTGGTGCCATTACATCCCAAAACTACAGCAGAATGTCATCTGACATGAGGGCCAATCAGTTGCTTCTTTTAACTCTTGCCCTCTTTAAAAAGGAGCCCAATGCTTTCAATGGTGCAGTGTACTTTCCCATTGCACCTCCTACTCGCTGTGCAGTCATATTCACAGATAGTTACCTAGTGTGTAATTGCTGATGTCTGGTCCTCCGGTGTAATCGTCTCCCTGGGCGATTGGTCACGTGGTGCCATTACTTCACAAAGCTACAGCAGGATGTCATCTGACATGAGGGCCAATCAGTTGCCTAGTACGCAATAGGATTCATGTCTCATCATATAGAAAAGGGAGCAATGTAGACAGGATGCCCAGCTGAAGACTAAGGTGGTGAGATGAAAGGCACTAGGCCATTATTTGAGAGTTATACATTTGTTTGAAGGAGTGGTTGATCATAACATTCTGGAGTTCTCTATAGGTTAACTGATAGGGATGTGCTGAAATTAAGATGTTAGAATCTGTTATTCATAGTTTTTCTTATTCCCACAAACCGTAGCATAAACCTTCCTCCCTTAACGTATCAGATCACTGAATTGCTATGGTGTACCATAACCTAAAACATTTCCTGTGAGAAGGGTACGTTATCTCTTGGCTGCCAAAGAGATCTTTCTATCCAAGTCCTCATATAGGTGCTCGAGTTGTGTAGAGAGTACTAGCAAATGAGGCATAGGATTGAAAGAAGTCTGCTAGGTTGAAATCTAAATTGAGAATATAATTTTCAGTGAGCTTTGGATTTTCACAATATTAGACACGCCATAGTACTAATAATTGACTCTTTATAGAAATCATTTTTTGGTAGTGTTGCAATTGGTTTGGAAATATTCAAGTTCTAAAAATGGACTAACAGTGGACTTTTCCATCTGCAGATTATACTGAATGGCCAGCAGAGGCAGTGTTGCAGAGGAATATTTCTCCGCTTGCTGAGAAAAAAAAAAAGCTCATTCCTCAGCCTTCTCCATGCCTCGATCAATAGATATGGTAAGTCAAACTCTCATTTAATCATTTTGCCATTAATTAAACGTTCATAGTATCTGATGGCTCTCAGTGCCTTTTAGTGGGGTCTTACGCATAAATATAATCTTCTAAGACGGTAGCAATATGAATGACGCTATGGCCATCATGATAGTTTCTCAAAGACTTTGACTGTCTATGTGGCTGACAAAATCTTCTTTAGATAGTTTTGCAGGCAATATGTCCTCAGAGTTAATTACCATCTTTTAGGCTGGAACGAGGTGTCTTAGGTTAGAGCAATTGACTTACTTTCTGATGGAGGGAAGCTATTTAACCGTTTTCCCTGCTCTCTGTGAGTGGGACTCTGATACTCAAGATGGACCGCTATTTAGAAACTGTGTTCTAACTCTATCCCTCTTTAAATAGGATCCCAATGCTTTCAATGGTGCAGAGTACTTTCCCATTACACATCCTACTTGCTGTGCAGTCATATTCCCAGATACTTAAATAGTGTGTAATTGCTGATGTCTGGTCCTCCGGTGTAATCGTAACCCAGGGTGATTGGTCAAGTGGTGCCATTACATCCCAAAACTACAGCAGAATGTCATCTGACATGAGGGCCAATCAGTTGCTTCTTCTAACTCTTGCCCTCTTTAAATAGGAGCCCAATGCTTTCAATGGTGCAGTGTACTTTCCCATTGCACCTCCTACTCGCTGTGCAGTCATATTCACAGATAGTTACCTCGTGTGTAATTGCTGATGTCTGGTCCTCCGGTGTAATCGTCTCCCTGGGCGATTGGTCACGTGGTGCCATTACTTCACAAAGCTACAGCAGGATGTCATCTGACATGAGGGCCAATCAGTTGCCTAGTACGCAATAGGATACATGTCTCATCGTATAGAAAAGGGAGCAATGTAGACCGGATGCCCAGCTGAAGACTAAGGTGGTGAGATGAAAGGAACAAGGCCATTATTTGAGACTTATACATTTGTTTGAAGGAGTGGTTGATCATAACATTCTGGAGTTCTCTATAGGTTAACTGATAGGGATGTGCTGAAATTAAGATGTTAGAATCTGTTATTCATAGTTTTTCTTATTCCCACAAACCGTAGCATAAACCTTCCTCCCTTAACGTATCAGATCACTGAATTGCTATGGTGTACCATAACCTAAAACATTTCCTGTGAGAAGGGTACGTTATCTCTTGGCTGCCAAAGAGATCTTTCTATCCAAGTCCTCATATAGGTGCTCGAGTTGTGTAGAGAGTACTAGCAAATGAGGCATAGGATTGAAAGAAGTCTGCTAGGTTGAAATCTAAATTGAGAATATAATTTTCAGTGAGCTTTGGATTTTCACAATATTAGACACGCCATAGTACTAATAATTGACTCTTTATAGAAATCATTTTTTGGTAGTGTTGCAATTGGTTTGGAAATATTCAAGTTCTAAAAATTGACTAACAGTGGACTTTTCCATCTGCAGATTATACTGAATGGCCAGCAGAGGCAGTGTTGCAGAGGAATATTTCTCCGCTTGCTGAGAAAAAAAAAAAGCTCATTCCTCAGCCTTCTCCATGCCTCGATCAATAGATATGGTAAGTCAAACTCTCATTTAATCATTTTGCCATTAATTAAACGTTCATAGTATCTGATGGCTCTCAGTGCCTTTTAGTGGGGTCTTACGCATAAATATAATCTTCTAAGACGGTAGCAATATGAATGACGCTATGGCCATCATGATAGTTTCTCAAAGACTTTGACTGTCTATGTGGCTGACAAAATCTTCTTTAGATAGTTTTGCAGGCAATATGTCCTCAGAGTTAATTACCATCTTTTAGGCTGGAACGAGGTGTCTTAGGTTAGAGCAATTGACTTACTTTCTGATGGAGGGAAGCTATTTAACCGTTTTCCCTGCTCTCTGTGAGTGGGACTCTGATACTCAAGATGGACCGCTATTTAGAAACTGTGTTCTAACTCTATCCCTCTTTAAATAGGATCCCAATGCTTTCAATGGTGCAGAGTACTTTCCCATTACACATCCTACTTGCTGTGCAGTCATATTCCCAGATACTTAAATAGTGTGTAATTGCTGATGTCTGGTCCTCCGGTGTAATCGTAACCCAGGGTGATTGGTCAAGTGGTGCCATTACATCCCAAAACTACAGCAGAATGTCATCTGACATGAGGGCCAATCAGTTGCTTCTTCTAACTCTTGCCCTCTTTAAAAAGGAGCCCAATGCTTTCAATGGTGCAGTGTACTTTCCCATTGCACCTCCTACTCGCTGTGCAGTCATATTCACAGATAGTTACCTAGTGTGTAATTGCTGATGTCTGGTCCTCCGGTGTAATCGTCTCCCTGGGCGATTGGTCACGTGGTGCCATTACTTCACAAAGCTACAGCAGGATGTCATCTGACATGAGGGCCAATCAGTTGCCTAGTACGCAATAGGATACATGTCTCATCATATAGAAAAGGGAGCAATGTAGACCGGATGCCCAGCTGAAGACTAAGGTGGTGAGATGAAAGGAACTAGGCCATTATTTGAGACTTATACATTTGTTTGAAGGAGTGGTTGATCATAACATTCTGGAGTTCTCTATAGGTTAACTGATAGGGATGTGCTGAAATTAAGATGTTAGAATCTGTTATTCATAGTTTTTCTTATTCCCACAAACCGTAGCATAAACCTTCCTCCCTTAACGTATCAGATCACTGAATTGCTATGGTGTACCATAACCTAAAACATTTCCTGTGAGAAGGGTACGTTATCTCTTGGCTGCCAAAGAGATCTTTCTATCCAAGTCCTCATATAGGTGCTCGAGTTGTGTAGAGAGTACTAGCAAATGAGGCATAGGATTGAAAGAAGTCTGCTAGGTTGAAATCTAAATTGAGAATATAATTTTCAGTGAGCTTTGGATTTTCACAATATTAGACACGCCATAGTACTAATAATTGACTCTTTATAGAAATCATTTTTTGGTAGTGTTGCAATTGGTTTGGAAATATTCAAGTTCTAAAAATGGACTAACAGTGGACTTTTCCATCTGCAGATTATACTGAATGGCCAGCAGAGGCAGTGTTGCAGAGGAATATTTCTCCGCTTGCTGAGAAAAAAAAAAAGCTCATTCCTCAGCCTTCTCCATGCCTCGATCAATAGATATGGTAAGTCAAACTCTCATTTAATCATTTTGCCATTAATTAAACGTTCATAGTATCTGATGGCTCTCAGTGCCTTTTAGTGGGGTCTTACGCATAAATATAATCTTCTAAGACGGTAGCAATATGAATGACGCTATGGCCATCATGATAGTTTCTCAAAGACTTTGACTGTCTATGTGGCTGACAAAATCTTCTTTAGATAGTTTTGCAGGCAATATGTCCTCAGAGTTAATTACCATCTTTTAGGCTGGAACGAGGTGTCTTAGGTTAGAGCAATTGACTTACTTTCTGATGGAGGGAAGCTATTTAACCGTTTTCCCTGCTCTCTGTGAGTGGGACTCTGATACTCAAGATGGACCGCTATTTAGAAACTGTGTTCTAACTCTATCCCTCTTTAAATAGGATCCCAATGCTTTCAATGGTGCAGAGTACTTTCCCATTACACATCCTACTTGCTGTGCAGTCATATTCCCAGATACTTAAATAGTGTGTAATTGCTGATGTCTGGTCCTCCGGTGTAATCGTAACCCAGGGCGATTGGTCAAGTGGTGCCATTACATCCCAAAACTACAGCAGAATGTCATCTGACATGAGGGCCAATCAGTTGCTTCTTCTAACTCTTGCCCTCTTTAAAAAGGAGCCCAATGCTTTCAATGGTGCAGTGTACTTTCCCATTGCACCTCCTACTCGCTGTGCAGTCATATTCACAGATAGTTACCTAGTGTGTAATTGCTGATGTCTGGTCCTCCGGTGTAATCGTCTCCCTGGGCGATTGGTCACGTGGTGCCATTACTTCACAAAGCTACAGCAGGATGTCATCTGACATGAGGGCCAATCAGTTGCCTAGTACGCAATAGGATACATGTCTCATCGTATAGAAAAGGGAGCAATGTAGACCGGATGCCCAGCTGAAGACTAAGGTGGTGAGATGAAAGGAACTAGGCCATTATTTGAGACTTATACATTTGTTTGAAGGAGTGGTTGATCATAACATTCTGGAGTTCTCTATAGGTTAACTGATAGGGATGTGCTGAAATTAAGATGTTAGAATCTGTTATTCATAGTTTTTCTTATTCCCACAAACCGTAGCATAAACCTTCCTCCCTTAACGTATCAGATCACTGAATTGCTATGGTGTACCATAACCTAAAACATTTCCTGTGAGAAGGGTACGTTATCTCTTGGCTGCCAAAGAGATCTTTCTATCCAAGTCCTCATATAGGTGCTCGAGTTGTGTAGAGAGTACTAGCAAATGAGGCATAGGATTGAAAGAAGTCTGCTAGGTTGAAATCTAAATTGAGAATATAATTTTCAGTGAGCTTTGGATTTTCACAATATTAGACACGCCATAGTACTAATAATTGACTCTTTATAGAAATCATTTTTTGGTAGTGTTGCAATTGGTTTGGAAATATTCAAGTTCTAAAAATTGACTAACAGTGGACTTTTCCATCTGCAGATTATACTGAATGGCCAGCAGAGGCAGTGTTGCAGAGGAATATTTCTCCGCTTGCTGAGAAAAAAAAAAAGCTCATTCCTCAGCCTTCTCCATGCCTCGATCAATAGATATGGCAAGTCAAACTCTCATTTAATCATTTTGCCATTAATTAAACGTTCATAGTATCTGATGGCTCTCAGTGCCTTTTAGTGGGGTCTTACGCATAAATATAATCTTCTAAGACGGTAGCAATATGAATGACGCTATGGCCATCATGATAGTTTCTCAAAGACTTTGACTGTCTATGTGGCTGACAAAATCTTCTTTAGATAGTTTTGCAGGCAATATGTCCTCAGAGTTAATTACCATCTTTTAGGCTGGAACGAGGTGTCTTAGGTTAGAGCAATTGACTTACTTTCTGATGGAGGGAAGCTATTTAACCGTTTTCCCTGCTCTCTGTGAGTGGGACTCTGATACTCAAGATGGACCGCTATTTAGAAACTGTGTTCTAACTCTATCCCTCTTTAAATAGGATCCCAATGCTTTCAATGGTGCAGAGTACTTTCCCATTACACATCCTACTTGCTGTGCAGTCATATTCCCAGATACTTAAATAGTGTGTAATTGCTGATGTCTGGTCCTCCGGTGTAATCGTAACCCAGGGTGATTGGTCAAGTGGTGCCATTACATCCCAAAACTACAGCAGAATGTCATCTGACATGAGGGCCAATCAGTTGCTTCTTCTAACTCTTGCCCTCTTTAAAAAGGAGCCCAATGCTTTCAATGGTGCAGTGTACTTTCCCATTGCACCTCCTACTCGCTGTGCAGTCATATTCACAGATAGTTACCTAGTGTGTAATTGCTGATGTCTGGTCCTCCGGTGTAATCGTCTCCCTGGGCGATTGGTCACGTGGTGCCATTACTTCACAAAGCTACAGCAGGATGTCATCTGACATGAGGGCCAATCAGTTGCCTAGTACGCAATAGGATACATGTCTCATCATATAGAAAAGGGAGCAATGTAGACCGGATGCCCAGCTGAAGACTAAGGTGGTGAGATGAAAGGAACTAGGCCATTATTTGAGACTTATACATTTGTTTGAAGGAGTGGTTGATCATAACATTCTGGAGTTCTCTATAGGTTAACTGATAGGGATGTGCTGAAATTAAGATGTTAGAATCTGTTATTCATAGTTTTTCTTATTCCCACAAACCGTAGCATAAACCTTCCTCCCTTAACGTATCAGATCACTGAATTGCTATGGTGTACCATAACCTAAAACATTTCCTGTGAGAAGGGTACGTTATCTCTTGGCTGCCAAAGAGATCTTTCTATCCAAGTCCTCATATAGGTGCTCGAGTTGTGTAGAGAGTACTAGCAAATGAGGCATAGGATTGAAAGAAGTCTGCTAGGTTGAAATCTAAATTGAGAATATAATTTTCAGTGAGCTTTGGATTTTCACAATATTAGACACGCCATAGTACTAATAATTGACTCTTTATAGAAATCATTTTTTGGTAGTGTTGCAATTGGTTTGGAAATATTCAAGTTCTAAAAATGGACTAACAGTGGACTTTTCCATCTGCAGATTATACTGAATGGCCAGCAGAGGCAGTGTTGCAGAGGAATATTTCTCCGCTTGCTGAGAAAAAAAAAAAGCTCATTCCTCAGCCTTCTCCATGCCTCGATCAATAGATATGGTAAGTCAAACTCTCATTTAATCATTTTGCCATTAATTAAACGTTCATAGTATCTGATGGCTCTCAGTGCCTTTTAGTGGGGTCTTACGCATAAATATAATCTTCTAAGACGGTAGCAATATGAATGACGCTATGGCCATCATGATAGTTTCTCAAAGACTTTGACTGTCTATGTGGCTGACAAAATCTTCTTTAGATAGTTTTGCAGACAATATGTCCTCAGAGTTAATTACCATCTTTTAGGCTGGAACGAGGTGTCTTAGGTTAGAGCAATTGACTTACTTTCTGATGGAGGGAAGCTATTTAACCGTTTTCCCTGCTCTCTGTGAGTGGGACTCTGATACTCAAGATGGACCGCTATTTAGAAACTGTGTTCTAACTCTATCCCTCTTTAAATAGGATCCCAATGCTTTCAATGGTGCAGAGTACTTTCCCATTACACATCCTACTTGCTGTGCAGTCATATTCCCAGATACTTAAATAGTGTGTAATTGCTGATGTCTGGTCCTCCGGTGTAATCGTAACCCAGGGCGATTGGTCAAGTGGTGCCATTACATCCCAAAACTACAGCAGAATGTCATCTGACATGAGGGCCAATCAGTTGCTTCTTTTAACTCTTGCCCTCTTTAAAAAGGAGCCCAATGCTTTCAATGGTGCAGTGTACTTTCCCATTGCACCTCCTACTCGCTGTGCAGTCATATTCACAGATAGTTACCTAGTGTGTAATTGCTGATGTCTGGTCCTCCGGTGTAATCGTCTCCCTGGGCGATTGGTCACGTGGTGCCATTACTTCACAAAGCTACAGCAGGATGTCATCTGACATGAGGGCCAATCAGTTGCCTAGTACGCAATAGGATACATGTCTCATCGTATAGAAAAGGGAGCAATGTAGACCGGATGCCCAGCTGAAGACTAAGGTGGTGAGATGAAAGGAACTAGGCCATTATTTGAGACTTATACATTTGTTTGAAGGAGTGGTTGATCATAACATTCTGGAGTTCTCTATAGGTTAACTGATAGGGATGTGCTGAAATTAAGATGTTAGAATCTGTTATTCATAGTTTTTCTTATTCCCACAAACCGTAGCATAAACCTTCCTCCCTTAACGTATCAGATCACTGAATTGCTATGGTGTACCATAACCTAAAACATTTCCTGTGAGAAGGGTACGTTATCTCTTGGCTGCCAAAGAGATCTTTCTATCCAAGTCCTCATATAGGTGCTCGAGTTGTGTAGAGAGTACTAGCAAATGAGGCATAGGATTGAAAGAAGTCTGCTAGGTTGAAATCTAAATTGAGAATATAATTTTCAGTGAGCTTTGGATTTTCACAATATTAGACACGCCATAGTACTAATAATTGACTCTTTATAGAAATCATTTTTTGGTAGTGTTGCAATTGGTTTGGAAATATTCAAGTTCTAAAAATGGACTAACAGTGGACTTTTCCATCTGCAGATTATACTGAATGGCCAGCAGAGGCAGTGTTGCAGAGGAATATTTCTCCGCTTGCTGAGAAAAAAAAAAAGCTCATTCCTCAGCCTTCTCCATGCCTCGATCAATAGATATGGTAAGTCAAACTCTCATTTAATCATTTTGCCATTAATTAAACGTTCATAGTATCTGATGGCTCTCAGTGCCTTTTAGTGGGGTCTTACGCATAAATATAATCTTCTAAGACGGTAGCAATATGAATGACGCTATGGCCATCATGATAGTTTCTCAAAGACTTTGACTGTCTATGTGGCTGACAAAATCTTCTTTAGATAGTTTTGCAGACAATATGTCCTCAGAGTTAATTACCATCTTTTAGGCTGGAACGAGGTGTCTTAGGTTAGAGCAATTGACTTACTTTCTGATGGAGGGAAGCTATTTAACCGTTTTCCCTGCTCTCTGTGAGTGGGACTCTGATACTCAAGATGGACCGCTATTTAGAAACTGTGTTCTAACTCTATCCCTCTTTAAATAGGATCCCAATGCTTTCAATGGTGCAGAGTACTTTCCCATTACACATCCTACTTGCTGTGCAGTCATATTCCCAGATACTTAAATAGTGTGTAATTGCTGATGTCTGGTCCTCCGGTGTAATCGTAACCCAGGGCGATTGGTCAAGTGGTGCCATTACATCCCAAAACTACAGCAGAATGTCATCTGACATGAGGGCCAATCAGTTGCTTCTTTTAACTCTTGCCCTCTTTAAAAAGGAGCCCAATGCTTTCAATGGTGCAGTGTACTTTCCCATTGCACCTCCTACTCGCTGTGCAGTCATATTCACAGATAGTTACCTAGTGTGTAATTGCTGATGTCTGGTCCTCCGGTGTAATCGTCTCCCTGGGCGATTGGTCACGTGGTGCCATTACTTCACAAAGCTACAGCAGGATGTCATCTGACATGAGGGCCAATCAGTTGCCTAGTACGCAATAGGATACATGTCTCATCGTATAGAAAAGGGAGCAATGTAGACCGGATGCCCAGCTGAAGACTAAGGTGGTGAGATGAAAGGAACTAGGCCATTATTTGAGACTTATACATTTGTTTGAAGGAGTGGTTGATCATGACATTCTGGAGTTCTCTATAGGTTAACTGATAGGGATGTGCTGAAATTAAGATGTTAGAATCTGTTATTCATAGTTTTTCTTATTCCCACAAACCGTAGCATAAACCTTCCTCCCTTAACGTATCAGATCACTGAATTGCTATGGTGTACCATAACCTAAAACATTTCCTGTGAGAAGGGTACGTTATCTCTTGGCTGCCAAAGAGATCTTTCTATCCAAGTCCTCATATAGGTGCTCGAGTTGTGTAGAGAGTACTAGCAAATGAGGCATAGGATTGAAAGAAGTCTGCTAGGTTGAAATCTAAATTGAGAATATAATTTTCAGTGAGCTTTGGATTTTCACAATATTAGACACGCCATAGTACTAATAATTGACTCTTTATAGAAATCATTTTTTGGTAGTGTTGCAATTGGTTTGGA
Source organism: Lissotriton vulgaris (assembly GCF_964263255.1). Classification (NCBI taxonomy): domain Eukaryota; kingdom Metazoa; phylum Chordata; class Amphibia; order Caudata; family Salamandridae; genus Lissotriton; species Lissotriton vulgaris. The sequence goes on along the minus strand of NW_028253828.1, from coordinate 63,585 downwards.
AATATTCAAGTTCTAAAAATTGACTAACAGTGGACTTTTCCATCTGCAGATTATACTGAATGGCCAGCAGAGGCAGTGTTGCAGAGGAATATTTCTCCGCTTGCTGAGAAAAAAAAAAAGCTCATTCCTCAGCCTTCTCCATGCCTCGATCAATAGATATGGCAAGTCAAACTCTCATTTAATCATTTTGCCATTAATTAAACGTTCATAGTATCTGATGGCTCTCAGTGCCTTTTAGTGGGGTCTTACGCATAAATATAATCTTCTAAGACGGTAGCAATATGAATGACGCTATGGCCATCATGATAGTTTCTCAAAGACTTTGACTGTCTATGTGGCTGACAAAATCTTCTTTAGATAGTTTTGCAGGCAATATGTCCTCAGAGTTAATTACCATCTTTTAGGCTGGAACGAGGTGTCTTAGGTTAGAGCAATTGACTTACTTTCTGATGGAGGGAAGCTATTTAACCGTTTTCCCTGCTCTCTGTGAGTGGGACTCTGATACTCAAGATGGACCGCTATTTAGAAACTGTGTTCTAACTCTATCCCTCTTTAAATAGGATCCCAATGCTTTCAATGGTGCAGAGTACTTTCCCATTACACATCCTACTTGCTGTGCAGTCATATTCCCAGATACTTAAATAGTGTGTAATTGCTGATGTCTGGTCCTCCGGTGTAATCGTAACCCAGGGTGATTGGTCAAGTGGTGCCATTACATCCCAAAACTACAGCAGAATGTCATCTGACATGAGGGCCAATCAGTTGCTTCTTCTAACTCTTGCCCTCTTTAAAAAGGAGCCCAATGCTTTCAATGGTGCAGTGTACTTTCCCATTGCACCTCCTACTCGCTGTGCAGTCATATTCACAGATAGTTACCTAGTGTGTAATTGCTGATGTCTGGTCCTCCGGTGTAATCGTCTCCCTGGGCGATTGGTCACGTGGTGCCATTACTTCACAAAGCTACAGCAGGATGTCATCTGACATGAGGGCCAATCAGTTGCCTAGTACGCAATAGGATACATGTCTCATCATATAGAAAAGGGAGCAATGTAGACCGGATGCCCAGCTGAAGACTAAGGTGGTGAGATGAAAGGAACTAGGCCATTATTTGAGACTTATACATTTGTTTGAAGGAGTGGTTGATCATAACATTCTGGAGTTCTCTATAGGTTAACTGATAGGGATGTGCTGAAATTAAGATGTTAGAATCTGTTATTCATAGTTTTTCTTATTCCCACAAACCGTAGCATAAACCTTCCTCCCTTAACGTATCAGATCACTGAATTGCTATGGTGTACCATAACCTAAAACATTTCCTGTGAGAAGGGTACGTTATCTCTTGGCTGCCAAAGAGATCTTTCTATCCAAGTCCTCATATAGGTGCTCGAGTTGTGTAGAGAGTACTAGCAAATGAGGCATAGGATTGAAAGAAGTCTGCTAGGTTGAAATCTAAATTGAGAATATAATTTTCAGTGAGCTTTGGATTTTCACAATATTAGACACGCCATAGTACTAATAATTGACTCTTTATAGAAATCATTTTTTGGTAGTGTTGCAATTGGTTTGGAAATATTCAAGTTCTAAAAATGGACTAACAGTGGACTTTTCCATCTGCAGATTATACTGAATGGCCAGCAGAGGCAGTGTTGCAGAGGAATATTTCTCCGCTTGCTGAGAAAAAAAAAAAGCTCATTCCTCAGCCTTCTCCATGCCTCGATCAATAGATATGGTAAGTCAAACTCTCATTTAATCATTTTGCCATTAATTAAACGTTCATAGTATCTGATGGCTCTCAGTGCCTTTTAGTGGGGTCTTACGCATAAATATAATCTTCTAAGACGGTAGCAATATGAATGACGCTATGGCCATCATGATAGTTTCTCAAAGACTTTGACTGTCTATGTGGCTGACAAAATCTTCTTTAGATAGTTTTGCAGACAATATGTCCTCAGAGTTAATTACCATCTTTTAGGCTGGAACGAGGTGTCTTAGGTTAGAGCAATTGACTTACTTTCTGATGGAGGGAAGCTATTTAACCGTTTTCCCTGCTCTCTGTGAGTGGGACTCTGATACTCAAGATGGACCGCTATTTAGAAACTGTGTTCTAACTCTATCCCTCTTTAAATAGGATCCCAATGCTTTCAATGGTGCAGAGTACTTTCCCATTACACATCCTACTTGCTGTGCAGTCATATTCCCAGATACTTAAATAGTGTGTAATTGCTGATGTCTGGTCCTCCGGTGTAATCGTAACCCAGGGCGATTGGTCAAGTGGTGCCATTACATCCCAAAACTACAGCAGAATGTCATCTGACATGAGGGCCAATCAGTTGCTTCTTTTAACTCTTGCCCTCTTTAAAAAGGAGCCCAATGCTTTCAATGGTGCAGTGTACTTTCCCATTGCACCTCCTACTCGCTGTGCAGTCATATTCACAGATAGTTACCTAGTGTGTAATTGCTGATGTCTGGTCCTCCGGTGTAATCGTCTCCCTGGGCGATTGGTCACGTGGTGCCATTACTTCACAAAGCTACAGCAGGATGTCATCTGACATGAGGGCCAATCAGTTGCCTAGTACGCAATAGGATACATGTCTCATCGTATAGAAAAGGGAGCAATGTAGACCGGATGCCCAGCTGAAGACTAAGGTGGAGAGATGAAAGGAACTAGGCCATTATTTGAGACTTATACATTTGTTTGAAGGAGTGGTTGATCATGACATTCTGGAGTTCTCTATAGGTTAACTGATAGGGATGTGCTGAAATTAAGATGTTAGAATCTGTTATTCATAGTTTTTCTTATTCCCACAAACCGTAGCATAAACCTTCCTCCCTTAACGTATCAGATCACTGAATTGCTATGGTGTACCATAACCTAAAACATTTCCTGTGAGAAGGGTACGTTATCTCTTGGCTGCCAAAGAGATCTTTCTATCCAAGTCCTCATATAGGTGCTCGAGTTGTGTAGAGAGTACTAGCAAATGAGGCATAGGATTGAAAGAAGTCTGCTAGGTTGAAATCTAAATTGAGAATATAATTTTCAGTGAGCTTTGGATTTTCACAATATTAGACACGCCATAGTACTAATAATTGACTCTTTATAGAAATCATTTTTTGGTAGTGTTGCAATTGGTTTGGAAATATTCAAGTTCTAAAAATTGACTAACAGTGGACTTTTCCATCTGCAGATTATACTGAATGGCCAGCAGAGGCAGTGTTGCAGAGGAATATTTCTCCGCTTGCTGAGAAAAAAAAAAAGCTCATCCCTCAGCCTTCTCCATGCCTCGATCAATAGATATGGTAAGTCAAACTCTCATTTAATCATTTTGCCATTAATTAAACGTTCATAGTATCTGATGGCTCTCAGTGCCTTTTAGTGGGGTCTTACGCATAAATATAATCTTCTAAGACGGTAGCAATATGAATGACGCTATGGCCATCATGATAGTTTCTCAAAGACTTTGACTGTCTATGTGGCTGACAAAATCTTCTTTAGATAGTTTTGCAGGCAATATGTCCTCAGAGTTAATTACCATCTTTTAGGCTGGAACGAGGTGTCTTAGGTTAGAGCAATTGACTTACTTTCTGATGGAGGGAAGCTATTTAACCGTTTTCCCTGCTCTCTGTGAGTGGGACTCTGATACTCAAGATGGACCGCTATTTAGAAACTGTGTTCTAACTCTATCCCTCTTTAAATAGGATCCCAATGCTTTCAATGGTGCAGAGTACTTTCCCATTACACATCCTACTTGCTGTGCAGTCATATTCCCAGATACTTAAATAGTGTGTAATTGCTGATGTCTGGTCCTCCGGTGTAATCGTAACCCAGGGCGATTGGTCAAGTGGTGCCATTACATCCCAAAACTACAGCAGAATGTCATCTGACATGAGGGCCAATCAGTTGCTTCTTCTAACTCTTGCCCTCTTTAAAAAGGAGCCCAATGCTTTCAATGGTGCAGTGTACTTTACCATTGCACCTCCTACTCGCTGTGCAGTCATATTCACAGATAGTTACCTAGTGTGTAATTGCTGATGTCTGGTCCTCCGGTGTAATCGTCTCCCTGGGCGATTGGTCACGTGGTGCCATTACTTCACAAAGCTACAGCAGGATGTCATCTGACATGAGGGCCAATCAGTTGCCTAGTACGCAATAGGATACATGTCTCATCGTATAGAAAAGGGAGCAATGTAGACCGGATGCCCAGCTGAAGACTAAGGTGGTGAGATGGAAGGAACTAGGCCATTATTTGAGACTTATACATTTGTTTGAAGGAGTGGTTGATCATAACATTCTGGAGTTCTCTATAGGTTAACTGATAGGGATGTGCTGAAATTAAGATGTTAGAATCTGTTATTCATAGTTTTTCTTATTCCCACAAACCGTAGCATAAACCTTCCTCCCTTAACGTATCAGATCACTGAATTGCTATGGTGTACCATAACCTAAAACATTTCCTGTGAGAAGGGTACGTTATCTCTTGGCTGCCAAAGAGATCTTTCTATCCAAGTCCTCATATAGGTGCTCGAGTTGTGTAGAGAGTACTAGCAAATGAGGCATAGGATTGAAAGAAGTCTGCTAGGTTGAAATCTAAATTGAGAATATAATTTTCAGTGAGCTTTGGATTTTCACAATATTAGACACGCCATAGTACTAATAATTGACTCTTTATAGAAATCATTTTTTGGTAGTGTTGCAATTGGTTTGGAAATATTCAAGTTCTAAAAATGGACTAACAGTGGACTTTTCCATCTGCAGATTATACTGAATGGCCAGCAGAGGCAGTGTTGCAGAGGAATATTTCTCCGCTTGCTGAGAAAAAAAAAAAGCTCATTCCTCAGCCTTCTCCATGCCTCGATCAATAGATATGGTAAGTCAAACTCTCATTTAATCATTTTGCCATTAATTAAACGTTCATAGTATCTGATGGCTCTCAGTGCCTTTTAGTAGGGTCTTACGCATAAATATAATCTTCTAAGACGGTAGCAATATGAATGACGCTATGGCCATCATGATAGTTTCTCAAAGACTTTGACTGTCTATGTGGCTGACAAAATCTTCTTTAGATAGTTTTGCAGGCAATATGTCCTCAGAGTTAATTACCATCTTTTAGGCTGGAACGAGGTGTCTTAGGTTAGAGCAATTGACTTACTTTCTGATGGAGGGAAGCTATTTAACCGTTTTCCCTGCTCTCTGTGAGTGGGACTCTGATACTCAAGATGGACCGCTATTTAGAAACTGTGTTCTAACTCTATCCCTCTTTAAATAGGATCCCAATGCTTTCAATGGTGCAGAGTACTTTCCCATTACACATCCTACTTGCTGTGCAGTCATATTCCCAGATACTTAAATAGTGTGTAATTGCTGATGTCTGGTCCTCCGGTGTAATCGTAACCCAGGGCGATTGGTCAAGTGGTGCCATTACATCCCAAAACTACAGCAGAATGTCATCTGACATGAGGGCCAATCAGTTGCTTCTTCTAACTCTTGCCCTCTTTAAAAAGGAGCCCAATGCTTTCAATGGTGCAGTGTACTTTCCCATTGCACCTCCTACTCGCTGTGCAGTCATATTCACAGATAGTTACCTAGTGTGTAATTGCTGATGTCTGGTCCTCCGGTGTAATCGTCTCCCTGGGCGATTGGTCACGTGGTGCCATTACTTCACAAAGCTACAGCAGGATGTCATCTGACATGAGGGCCAATCAGTTGCCTAGTACGCAATAGGATACATGTCTCATCGTATAGAAAAGGGAGCAATGTAGACCGGATGCCCAGCTGAAGACTAAGGTGGTGAGATGAAAGGAACTAGGCCATTATTTGAGACTTATACATTTGTTTGAAGGAGTGGTTGATCATAACATTCTGGAGTTCTCTATAGGTTAACTGATAGGGATGTGCTGAAATTAAGATGTTAGAATCTGTTATTCATAGTTTTTCTTATTCCCACAAACCGTAGCATAAACCTTCCTCCCTTAACGTATCAGATCACTGAATTGCTATGGTGTACCATAACCTAAAACATTTCCTGTGAGAAGGGTACGTTATCTCTTGGCTGCCAAAGAGATCTTTCTATCCAAGTCCTCATATAGGTGCTCGAGTTGTGTAGAGAGTACTAGCAAATGAGGCATAGGATTGAAAGAAGTCTGCTAGGTTGAAATCTAAATTGAGAATATAATTTTCAGTGAGCTTTGGATTTTCACAATATTAGACACGCCATAGTACTAATAATTGACTCTTTATAGAAATCATTTTTTGGTAGTGTTGCAATTGGTTTGGAAATATTCAAGTTCTAAAAATTGACTAACAGTGGACTTTTCCATCTGCAGATTATACTGAATGGCCAGCAGAGGCAGTGTTGCAGAGGAATATTTCTCCGCTTGCTGAGAAAAAAAAAAAGCTCATTCCTCAGCCTTCTCCATGCCTCGATCAATAGATATGGTAAGTCAAACTCTCATTTAATCATTTTGCCATTAATTAAACGTTCATAGTATCTGATGGCTCTCAGTGCCTTTTAGTGGGGTCTTACGCATAAATATAATCTTCTAAGACGGTAGCAATATGAATGACGCTATGGCCATCATGATAGTTTCTCAAAGACTTTGACTGTCTATGTGGCTGACAAAATCTTCTTTAGATAGTTTTGCAGGCAATATGTCCTCAGAGTTAATTACCATCTTTTAGGCTGGAACGAGGTGTCTTAGGTTAGAGCAATTGACTTACTTTCTGATGGAGGGAAGCTATTTAACCGTTTTCCCTGCTCTCTGTGAGTGGGACTCTGATACTCAAGATGGACCGCTATTTAGAAACTGTGTTCTAACTCTATCCCTCTTTAAATAGGATCCCAATGCTTTCAATGGTGCAGAGTACTTTCCCATTACACATCCTACTTGCTGTGCAGTCATATTCCCAGATACTTAAATAGTGTGTAATTGCTGATGTCTGGTCCTCCGGTGTAATCGTAACCCAGGGCGATTGGTCAAGTGGTGCCATTACATCCCAAAACTACAGCAGAATGTCATCTGACATGAGGGCCAATCAGTTGCTTCTTCTAACTCTTGCCCTCTTTAAAAAGGAGCCCAATGCTTTCAATGGTGCAGTGTACTTTCCCATTGCACCTCCTACTCGCTGTGCAGTCATATTCACAGATAGTTACCTAGTGTGTAATTGCTGATGTCTGGTCCTCCGGTGTAATCGTCTCCCTGGGCGATTGGTCACGTGGTGCCATTACTTCACAAAGCTACAGCAGGATGTCATCTGACATGAGGGCCAATCAGTTGCCTAGTACGCAATAGGATACATGTCTCATCGTATAGAAAAGGGAGCAATGTAGACCGGATGCCCAGCTGAAGACTAAGGTGGTGAGATGGAAGGAACTAGGCCATTATTTGAGACTTATACATTTGTTTGAAGGAGTGGTTGATCATAACATTCTGGAGTTCTCTATAGGTTAACTGATAGGGATGTGCTGAAATTAAGATGTTAGAATCTGTTATTCATAGTTTTTCTTATTCCCACAAACCGTAGCACAAACCTTCCTCCCTTAACGTATCAGATCACTGAATTGCTATGGTGTACCATAACCTAAAACATTTCCTGTGAGAAGGGTACGTTATCTTTTGGCTGCCAAAGAGATCTTTCTATCCAAGTCCTCATATAGGTGCTCGAGTTGTGTAGAGAGTACTAGCAAATGAGGCATAGGATTGAAAGAAGTCTGCTAGGTTGAAATCTAAATTGAGAATATAATTTTCAGTGAGCTTTGGATTTTCACAATATTAGACACGCCATAGTACTAATAATTGACTCTTTATAGAAATCATTTTTTGGTAGTGTTGCAATTGGTTTGGAAATATTCAAGTTCTAAAAATTGACTAACAGTGGACTTTTCCATCTGCAGATTATACTGAATGGCCAGCAGAGGCAGTGTTGCAGAGGAATATTTCTCCGCTTGCTGAGAAAAAAAAAAGCTCATTCCTCAGCCTTCTCCATGCCTCGATCAATAGATATGGTAAGTCAAACTCTCATTTAATCATTTTGCCATTAATTAAACGTTCATAGTATCTGATGGCTCTCAGTGCCTTTTAGTGGGGTCTTACGCATAAATATAATCTTCTAAGACGGTAGCAATATGAATGACGCTATGGCCATCATGATAGTTTCTCAAAGACTGTGACTGTCTATGTGGCTGACAAAATCTTCTTTAGATAGTTTTGCAGGCAATATGTCCTCAGAGTTAATTACCATCTTTTAGGCTGGAACGAGGTGTCTTAGGTTAGAGCAATTGACTTACTTTCTGATGGAGGGAAGCTATTTAACCGTTTTCCCTGCTCTCTGTGAGTGGGACTCTGATACTCAAGATGGACCGCTATTTAGAAACTATGTTCTAACTCTATCCCTCTTTAAATAGGATCCCAATGCTTTCAATGGTGCAGAGTACTTTCCCATTACACATCCTACTTGCTGTGCAGTCATATTCCCAGATACTTAAATAGTGTGTAATTGCTGATGTCTGGTCCTCCGGTGTAATCGTAACCCAGGGCGATTGGTCAAGTGGTGCCATTACATCCCAAAACTACAGCAGAATGTCATCTGACATGAGGGCCAATCAGTTGCTTCTTCTAACTCTTGCCCTCTTTAAAAAGGAGCCCAATGCTTTCAATGGTGCAGTGTACTTTCCCATTGCACCTCCTACTCGCTGTGCAGTCATATTCACAGATAGTTACCTAGTGTGTAATTGCTGATGTCTGGTCCTCCGGTGTAATCGTCTCCCTGGGCGATTGGTCACGTGGTGCCATTACTTCACAAAGCTACAGCAGGATGTCATCTGACATGAGGGCCAATCAGTTGCCTAGTACGCAATAGGATACATGTCTCATCGTATAGAAAAGGGAGCAATGTAGACCGGATGCCCAGCTGAAGACTAAGGTGGTGAGATGAAAGGAACTAGGCCATTATTTGAGACTTATACATTTGTTTGAAGGAGTGGTTGATCATAACATTCTGGAGTTCTCTATAGGTTAACTGATAGGGATGTGCTGAAATTAAGATGTTAGAATCTGTTATTCATAGTTTTTCTTATTCCCACAAACCGTAGCATAAACCTTCCTCCCTTAACGTATCAGATCACTGAATTGCTATGGTGTACCATAACCTAAAACATTTCCTGTGAGAAGGGTACGTTATCTCTTGGCTGCCAAAGAGATCTTTCTATCCAAGTCCTCATATAGGTGCTCGAGTTGTGTAGAGAGTACTAGCAAATGAGGCATAGGATTGAAAGAAGTCTGCTAGGTTGAAATCTAAATTGAGAATATAATTTTCAGTGAGCTTTGGATTTTCACAATATTAGACACGCCATAGTACTAATAATTGACTCTTTATAGAAATCATTTTTTGGTAGTGTTGCAATTGGTTTGGAAATATTCAAGTTCTAAAAATTGACTAACAGTGGACTTTTCCATCTGCAGATTATACTGAATGGCCAGCAGAGGCAGTGTTGCAGAGGAATATTTCTCCGCTTGCTGAGAAAAAAAAAAAGCTCATTCCTCAGCCTTCTCCATGCCTCGATCAATAGATATGGTAAGTCAAACTCTCATTTAATCATTTTGCCATTAATTAAACGTTCATAGTATCTGATGGCTCTCAGTGCCTTTTAGTGGGGTCTTACGCATAAATATAATCTTCTAAGACGGTAGCAATATGAATGACGCTATGGCCATCATGATAGTTTCTCAAAGACTTTGACTGTCTATGTGGCTGACAAAATCTTCTTTAGAGAGTTTTGCAGGCAATATGTCCTCAGAGTTAATTACCATCTTTTAGGCTGGATCGAGGTGTCTTAGGTTAGAGCAATTGACTTACTTTCTGATGGAGGGAAGCTATTTAACCGTTTTCCCTGCTCTCTGTGAGTGGGACTCTGATACTCAAGATGGACCGCTATTTAGAAACTGTGTTCTAACTCTATCCCTCTTTAAATAGGATCCCAATGCTTTCAATGGTGCAGAGTACTTTCCCATTACACATCCTACTTGCTGTGCAGTCATATTCCCAGATATTTAAATAGTGTGTAATTGCTGATGTCTGGTCCTCCGGTGTAATCGTAACCCAGGGCGATTGGTCAAGTGGTGCCATTACATCCCAAAACTACAGCAGAATGTCATCTGACATGAGGGCCAATCAGTTGCTTCTTCTAACTCTTGCCCTCTTTAAATAGGAGCCCAATGCTTTCAATGGTGCAGTGTACTTTCCCATTGCACCTCCTACTCGCTGTGCAGTCATATTCACAGATAGTTACCTCGTGTGTAATTGCTGATGTCTGGTCCTCCGGTGTAATCGTCTCCCTGGGCGATTGGTCACGTGGTGCCATTACTTCACAAAGCTACAGCAGGATGTCATCTGACATGAGGGCCAATCAGTTGCCTAGTACGCAATAGGATACATGTCTCATCGTATAGAAAAGGGAGCAATGTAGACCGGATGCCCAGCTGAAGACTAAGGTGGTGAGATGAAAGGAACTAGGCCATTATTTGAGACTTATACATTTGTTTGAAGGAGTGGTTGATCATAACATTCTGGAGTTCTCTATAGGTTAACTGATAGGGATGTGCTGAAATTAAGATGTTAGAATCTGTTATTCATAGTTTTTCTTATTCCCACAAACCGTAGCATAAACCTTCCTCCCTTAACGTATCAGATCACTGAATTGCTATGGTGTACCATAACCTAAAACATTTCCTGTGAGAAGGGTACGTTATCTCTTGGCTGCCAAAGAGATCTTTCTATCCAAGTCCTCATATAGGTGCTCGAGTTGTGTAGAGAGTACTAGCAAATGAGGCATAGGATTGAAAGAAGTCTGCTAGGTTGAAATCTAAATTGAGAATATAATTTTCAGTGAGCTTTGGATTTTCACAATATTAGACACGCCATAGTACTAATAATTGACTCTTTATAGAAATCATTTTTTGGTAGTGTTGCAATTGGTTTGGAAATATTCAAGTTCTAAAAATTGACTAACAGTGGACTTTTCCATCTGCAGATTATACTGAATGGCCAGCAGAGGCAGTGTTGCAGAGGAATATTTCTCCGCTTGCTGAGAAAAAAAAAAAGCTCATTCCTCAGCCTTCTCCATGCCTCGATCAATAGATATGGCAAGTCAAACTCTCATTTAATCATTTTGCCATTAATTAAACGTTCATAGTATCTGATGGCTCTCAGTGCCTTTTAGTGGGGTCTTACGCATAAATATAATCTTCTAAGACGGTAGCAATATGAATGACACTATGGCCATCATGATAGTTTCTCAAAGACTTTGACTGTCTATGTGGCTGACAAAATCTTCTTTAGATAGTTTTGCAGGCAATATGTCCTCAGAGTTAATTACCATCTTTTAGGCTGGAACGAGGTGTCTTAGGTTAGAGCAATTGACTTACTTTCTGATGGAGGGAAGCTATTTAACCGTTTTCCCTGCTCTCTGTGAGTGGGACTCTGATACTCAAGATGGACCGCTATTTAGAAACTGTGTTCTAACTCTATCCCTCTTTAAATAGGATCCCAATGCTTTCAATGGTGCAGAGTACTTTCCCATTACACATCCTACTTGCTGTGCAGTCATATTCCCAGATACTTAAATAGTGTGTAATTGCTGATGTCTGGTCCTCCGGTGTAATCGTAACCCAGGGTGATTGGTCAAGTGGTGCCATTACATCCCAAAACTACAGCAGAATGTCATCTGACATGAGGGCCAATCAGTTGCTTCTTCTAACTCTTGCCCTCTTTAAAAAGGAGCCCAATGCTTTCAATGGTGCAGTGTACTTTCCCATTGCACCTCCTACTCGCTGTGCAGTCATATTCACAGATAGTTACCTAGTGTGTAATTGCTGATGTCTGGTCCTCCGGTGTAATCGTCTCCCTGGGCGATTGGTCACGTGGTGCCATTACTTCACAAAGCTACAGCAGGATGTCATCTGACATGAGGGCCAATCAGTTGCCTAGTACGCAATAGGATACATGTCTCATCATATAGAAAAGGGAGCAATGTAGACCGGATGCCCAGCTGAAGACTAAGGTGGTGAGATGAAAGGAACTAGGCCATTATTTGAGACTTATACATTTGTTTGAAGGAGTGGTTGATCATAACATTCTGGAGTTCTCTATAGGTTAACTGATAGGGATGTGCTGAAATTAAGATGTTAGAATCTGTTATTCATAGTTTTTCTTATTCCCACAAACCGTAGCATAAACCTTCCTCCCTTAACGTATCAGATCACTGAATTGCTATGGTGTACCATAACCTAAAACATTTCCTGTGAGAAGGGTACGTTATCTCTTGGCTGCCAAAGAGATCTTTCTATCCAAGTCCTCATATAGGTGCTCGAGTTGTGTAGAGAGTACTAGCAAATGAGGCATAGGATTGAAAGAAGTCTGCTAGGTTGAAATCTAAATTGAGAATATAATTTTCAGTGAGCTTTGGATTTTCACAATATTAGACACGCCATAGTACTAATAATTGACTCTTTATAGAAATCATTTTTTGGTAGTGTTGCAATTGGTTTGGAAATATTCAAGTTCTAAAAATGGACTAACAGTGGACTTTTCCATCTGCAGATTATACTGAATGGCCAGCAGAGGCAGTGTTGCAGAGGAATATTTCTCCGCTTGCTGAGAAAAAAAAAAAGCTCATTCCTCAGCCTTCTCCATGCCTCGATCAATAGATATGGTAAGTCAAACTCTCATTTAATCATTTTGCCATTAATTAAACGTTCATAGTATCTGATGGCTCTCAGTGCCTTTTAGTGGGGTCTTACGCATAAATATAATCTTCTAAGACGGTAGCAATATGAATGACGCTATGGCCATCATGATAGTTTCTCAAAGACTTTGACTGTCTATGTGGCTGACAAAATCTTCTTTAGATAGTTTTGCAGGCAATATGTCCTCAGAGTTAATTACCATCTTTTAGGCTGGAACGAGGTGTCTTAGGTTAGAGCAATTGACTTACTTTCTGATGGAGGGAAGCTATTTAACCGTTTTCCCTGCTCTCTGTGAGTGGGACTCTGATACTCAAGATGGACCGCTATTTAGAAACTGTGTTCTAACTCTATCCCTCTTTAAATAGGATCCCAATGCTTTCAATGGTGCAGAGTACTTTCTCATTACACATCCTACTTGCTGTGCAGTCATATTCCCAGATACTTAAATAGTGTGTAATTGCTGATGTCTGGTCCTCCGGTGTAATCGTAACCCAGGGCGATTGGTCAAGTGGTGCCATTACATCCCAAAACTACAGCAGAATGTCATCTGACATGAGGGCCAATCAGTTGCTTCTTCTAACTCTTGCCCTCTTTAAAAAGGAGCCCAATGCTTTCAATGGTGCAGTGTACTTTCCCATTGCACCTCCTACTCGCTGTGCAGTCATATTCACAGATAGTTACCTAGTGTGTAATTGCTGATGTCTGGTCCTCCGGTGTAATCGTCTCCCTGGGCGATTGGTCACGTGGTGCCATTACTTCACAAAGCTACAGCAGGATGTCATCTGACATGAGGGCCAATCAGTTGCCTAGTACGCAATAGGATACATGTCTCATCGTATAGAAAAGGGAGCAATGTAGACCGGATGCCCAGCTGAAGACTAAGGTGGTGAGATGAAAGGAACTAGGCCATTATTTGAGACTTATACATTTGTTTGAAGGAGTGGTTGATCATAACATTCTGGAGTTCTCTATAGGTTAACTGATAGGGATGTGCTGAAATTAAGATGTTAGAATCTGTTATTCATAGTTTTTCTTATTCCCACAAACCGTAGCATAAACCTTCCTCCCTTAACGTATCAGATCACTGAATTGCTATGGTGTACCATAACCTAAAACATTTCCTGTGAGAAGGGTACGTTATCTCTTGGCTGCCAAAGAGATCTTTCTATCCAAGTCCTCATATAGGTGCTCGAGTTGTGTAGAGAGTACTAGCAAATGAGGCATAGGATTGAAAGAAGTCTGCTAGGTTGAAATCTAAATTGAGAATATAATTTTCAGTGAGCTTTGGATTTTCACAATATTAGACACGCCATAGTACTAATAATTGACTCTTTATAGAAATCATTTTTTGGTAGTGTTGCAATTGGTTTGGAAATATTCAAGTTCTAAAAATTGACTAACAGTGGACTTTTCCATCTGCAGATTATACTGAATGGCCAGCAGAGGCAGTGTTGCAGAGGAATATTTCTCCGCTTGCTGAGAAAAAAAAAAAGCTCATTCCTCAGCCTTCTCCATGCCTCGATCAATAGATATGGTAAGTCAAACTCTCATTTAATCATTTTGCCATTAATTAAACGTTCATAGTATCTGATGGCTCTCAGTGCCTTTTAGTAGGGTCTTACGCATAAATATAATCTTCTAAGACGGTAGCAATATGAATGACGCTATGGCCATCATGATAGTTTCTCAAAGACTTTGACTGTCTATGTGGCTGACAAAATCTTCTTTAGATAGTTTTGCAGGCAATATGTCCTCAGAGTTAATTACCATCTTTTAGGCTGGAACGAGGTGTCTTAGGTTAGAGCAATTGACTTACTTTCTGATGGAGGGAAGCTATTTAACCGTTTTCCCTGCTCTCTGTGAGTGGGACTCTGATACTCAAGATGGACCGCTATTTAGAAACTGTGTTCTAACTCTATCCCTCTTTAAATAGGATCCCAATGCTTTCAATGGTGCAGAGTACTTTCCCATTACACATCCTACTTGCTGTGCAGTCATATTCCCAGATATTTAAATAGTGTGTAATTGCTGATGTCTGGTCCTCCGGTGTAATCGTAACCCAGGGCGATTGGTCAAGTGGTGCCATTACATCCCAAAACTACAGCAGAATGTCATCTGACATGAGGGCCAATCAGTTGCTTCTTCTAACTCTTGCCCTCTTTAAAAAGGAGCCCAATGCTTTCAATGGTGCAGTGTACTTTCCCATTGCACCTCCTACTCGCTGTGCAGTCATATTCACAGATAGTTACCTAGTGTGTAATTGCTGATGTCTGGTCCTCCGGTGTAATCGTCTCCCTGGGCGATTGGTCACGTGGTGCCATTACTTCACAAAGCTACAGCAGGATGTCATCTGACATGAGGGCCAATCAGTTGCCTAGTACGCAATAGGATACATGTCTCATCGTATAGAAAAGGGAGCAATGTAGACCGGATGCCCAGCTGAAGACTAAGGTGGTGAGATGAAAGGAACTAGGCCATTATTTGAGACTTATACATTTGTTTGAAGGAGTGGTTGATCATAACATTCTGGAGTTCTCTATAGGTTAACTGATAGGGATGTGCTGAAATTAAGATGTTAGAATCTGTTATTCATAGTTTTTCTTATTCCCACAAACCGTAGCATAAACCTTCCTCCCTTAACGTATCAGATCACTGAATTGCTATGGTGTACCATAACCTAAAACATTTCCTGTGAGAAGGGTACGTTATCTCTTGGCTGCCAAAGAGATCTTTCTATCCAAGTCCTCATATAGGTGCTCGAGTTGTGTAGAGAGTACTAGCAAATGAGGCATAGGATTGAAAGAAGTCTGCTAGGTTGAAATCTAAATTGAGAATATAATTTTCAGTGAGCTTTGGATTTTCACAATATTAGACACGCCATAGTACTAATAATTGACTCTTTATAGAAATCATTTTTTGGTAGTGTTGCAATTGGTTTGGAAATATTCAAGTTCTAAAAATTGACTAACAGTGGACTTTTCCATCTGCAGATTATACTGAATGGCCAGCAGAGGCAGTGTTGCAGAGGAATATTTCTCCGCTTGCTGAGAAAAAAAAAAAGCTCATTCCTCAGCCTTCTCCATGCCTCGATCAATAGATATGGCAAGTCAAACTCTCATTTAATCATTTTGCCATTAATTAAACGTTCATAGTATCTGATGGCTCTCAGTGCCTTTTAGTGGGGTCTTACGCATAAATATAATCTTCTAAGATGGTAGCAATATGAATGACGCTATGGCCATCATGATAGTTTCTCAAAGACTTTGACTGTCTATGTGGCTGACAAAATCTTCTTTAGATAGTTTTGCAGGCAATATGTCCTCAGAGTTAATTACCATCTTTTAGGCTGGAACGAGGTGTCTTAGGTTAGAGCAATTGACTTACTTTCTGATGGAGGGAAGCTATTTAACCGTTTTCCCTGCTCTCTGTGAGTGGGACTCTGATACTCAAGATGGACCGCTATTTAGAAACTGTGTTCTAACTCTATCCCTCTTTAAATAGGATCCCAATGCTTTCAATGGTGCAGAGTACTTTCCCATTACACATCCTACTTGCTGTGCAGTCATATTCCCAGATACTTAAATAGTGTGTAATTGCTGATGTCTGGTCCTCCGGTGTAATCGTAACCCAGGGTGATTGGTCAAGTGGTGCCATTACATCCCAAAACTACAGCAGAATGTCATCTGACATGAGGGCCAATCAGTTGCTTCTTCTAACTCTTGCCCTCTTTAAAAAGGAGCCCAATGCTTTCAATGGTGCAGTGTACTTTCCCATTGCACCTCCTACTCGCTGTGCAGTCATATTCACAGATAGTTACCTAGTGTGTAATTGCTGATGTCTGGTCCTCCGGTGTAATCGTCTCCCTGGGCGATTGGTCACGTGGTGCCATTACTTCACAAAGCTACAGCAGGATGTCATCTGACATGAGGGCCAATCAGTTGCCTAGTACGCAATAGGATACATGTCTCATCATATAGAAAAGGGAGCAATGTAGACCGGATGCCCAGCTGAAGACTAAGGTGGTGAGATGAAAGGAACTAGGCCATTATTTGAGACTTATACATTTGTTTGAAGGAGTGGTTGATCATAACATTCTGGAGTTCTCTATAGGTTAACTGATAGGGATGTGCTGAAATTAAGATGTTAGAATCTGTTATTCATAGTTTTTCTTATTCCCACAAACCGTAGCATAAACCTTCCTCCCTTAACGTATCAGATCACTGAATTGCTATGGTGTACCATAACCTAAAACATTTCCTGTGAGAAGGGTACGTTATCTCTTGGCTGCCAAAGAGATCTTTCTATCCAAGTCCTCATATAGGTGCTCGAGTTGTGTAGAGAGTACTAGCAAATGAGGCATAGGATTGAAAGAAGTCTGCTAGGTTGAAATCTAAATTGAGAATATAATTTTCAGTGAGCTTTGGATTTTCACAATATTAGACACGCCATAGTACTAATAATTGACTCTTTATAGAAATCATTTTTTGGTAGTGTTGCAATTGGTTTGGAAATATTCAAGTTCTAAAAATGGACTAACAGTGGACTTTTCCATCTGCAGATTATACTGAATGGCCAGCAGAGGCAGTGTTGCAGAGGAATATTTCTCCGCTTGCTGAGAAAAAAAAAAAGCTCATTCCTCAGCCTTCTCCATGCCTCGATCAATAGATATGGTAAGTCAAACTCTCATTTAATCATTTTGCCATTAATTAAACGTTCATAGTATCTGATGGCTCTCAGTGCCTTTTAGTGGGGTCTTACGCATAAATATAATCTTCTAAGACGGTAGCAATATGAATGACGCTATGGCCATCATGATAGTTTCTCAAAGACTTTGACTGTCTATGTGGCTGACAAAATCTTCTTTAGATAGTTTTGCAGACAATATGTCCTCAGAGTTAATTACCATCTTTTAGGCTGGAACGAGGTGTCTTAGGTTAGAGCAATTGACTTACTTTCTGATGGAGGGAAGCTATTTAACCGTTTTCCCTGCTCTCTGTGAGTGGGACTCTGATACTCAAGATGGACCGCTATTTAGAAACTGTGTTCTAACTCTATCCCTCTTTAAATAGGATCCCAATGCTTTCAATGGTGCAGAGTACTTTCCCATTACACATCCTACTTGCTGTGCAGTCATATTCCCAGATACTTAAATAGTGTGTAATTGCTGATGTCTGGTCCTCCGGTGTAATCGTAACCCAGGGCGATTGGTCAAGTGGTGCCATTACATCCCAAAACTACAGCAGAATGTCATCTGACATGAGGGCCAATCAGTTGCTTCTTTTAACTCTTGCCCTCTTTAAAAAGGAGCCCAATGCTTTCAATGGTGCAGTGTACTTTCCCATTGCACCTCCTACTCGCTGTGCAGTCATATTCACAGATAGTTACCTAGTGTGTAATTGCTGATGTCTGGTCCTCCGGTGTAATCGTCTCCCTGGGCGATTGGTCACGTGGTGCCATTACTTCACAAAGCTACAGCAGGATGTCATCTGACATGAGGGCCAATCAGTTGCCTAGTACGCAATAGGATACATGTCTCATCGTATAGAAAAGGGAGCAATGTAGACCGGATGCCCAGCTGAAGACTAAGGTGGTGAGATGGAAGGAACTAGGCCATTATTTGAGACTTATACATTTGTTTGAAGGAGTGGTTGATCATAACATTCTGGAGTTCTCTATAGGTTAACTGATAGGGATGTGCTGAAATTAAGATGTTAGAATCTGTTATTCATAGTTTTTCTTATTCCCACAAACCGTAGCATAAACCTTCCTCCCTTAACGTATCAGATCACTGAATTGCTATGGTGTACCATAACCTAAAACATTTCCTGTGAGAAGGGTACGTTATCTCTTGGCTGCCAAAGAGATCTTTCTATCCAAGTCCTCATATAGGTGCTCGAGTTGTGTAGAGAGTACTAGCAAATGAGGCATAGGATTGAAAGAAGTCTGCTAGGTTGAAATCTAAATTGAGAATATAATTTTCAGTGAGCTTTGGATTTTCACAATATTAGACACGCCATAGTACTAATAATTGACTCTTTATAGAAATCATTTTTTGGTAGTGTTGCAATTGGTTTGGAAATATTCAAGTTCTAAAAATGGACTAACAGTGGACTTTTCCATCTGCAGATTATACTGAATGGCCAGCAGAGGCAGTGTTGCAGAGGAATATTTCTCCGCTTGCTGAGAAAAAAAAAAAGCTCATTCCTCAGCCTTCTCCATGCCTCGATCAATAGATATGGTAAGTCAAACTCTCATTTAATCATTTTGCCATTAATTAAACGTTCATAGTATCTGATGGCTCTCAGTGCCTTTTAGTAGGGTCTTACGCATAAATATAATCTTCTAAGACGGTAGCAATATGAATGACGCTATGGCCATCATGATAGTTTCTCAAAGACTTTGACTGTCTATGTGGCTGACAAAATCTTCTTTAGATAGTTTTGCAGGCAATATGTCCTCAGAGTTAATTACCATCTTTTAGGCTGGAACGAGGTGTCTTAGGTTAGAGCAATTGACTTACTTTCTGATGGAGGGAAGCTATTTAACCGTTTTCCCTGCTCTCTGTGAGTGGGACTCTGATACTCAAGATGGACCGCTATTTAGAAACTGTGTTCTAACTCTATCCCTCTTTAAATAGGATCCCAATGCTTTCAATGGTGCAGAGTACTTTCCCATTACACATCCTACTTGCTGTGCAGTCATATTCCCAGATACTTAAATAGTGTGTAATTGCTGATGTCTGGTCCTCCGGTGTAATCGTAACCCAGGGCGATTGGTCAAGTGGTGCCATTACATCCCAAAACTACAGCAGAATGTCATCTGACATGAGGGCCAATCAGTTGCTTCTTCTAACTCTTGCCCTCTTTAAAAAGGAGCCCAATGCTTTCAATGGTGCAGTGTACTTTCCCATTGCACCTCCTACTCGCTGTGCAGTCATATTCACAGATAGTTACCTAGTGTGTAATTGCTGATGTCTGGTCCTCCGGTGTAATCGTCTCCCTGGGCGATTGGTCACGTGGTGCCATTACTTCACAAAGCTACAGCAGGATGTCATCTGACATGAGGGCCAATCAGTTGCCTAGTACGCAATAGGATACATGTCTCATCGTATAGAAAAGGGAGCAATGTAGACCGGATGCCCAGCTGAAGACTAAGGTGGTGAGATGAAAGGAACTAGGCCATTATTTGAGACTTATACATTTGTTTGAAGGAGTGGTTGATCATAACATTCTGGAGTTCTCTATAGGTTAACTGATAGGGATGTGCTGAAATTAAGATGTTAGAATCTGTTATTCATAGTTTTTCTTATTCCCACAAACCGTAGCATAAACCTTCCTCCCTTAACGTATCAGATCACTGAATTGCTATGGTGTACCATAACCTAAAACATTTCCTGTGAGAAGGGTACGTTATCTCTTGGCTGCCAAAGAGATCTTTCTATCCAAGTCCTCATATAGGTGCTCGAGTTGTGTAGAGAGTACTAGCAAATGAGGCATAGGATTGAAAGAAGTCTGCTAGGTTGAAATCTAAATTGAGAATATAATTTTCAGTGAGCTTTGGATTTTCACAATATTAGACACGCCATAGTACTAATAATTGACTCTTTATAGAAATCATTTTTTGGTAGTGTTGCAATTGGTTTGGAAATATTCAAGTTCTAAAAATGGACTAACAGTGGACTTTTCCATCTGCAGATTATACTGAATGGCCAGCAGAGGCAGTGTTGCAGAGGAATATTTCTCCGCTTGCTGAGAAAAAAAAAAAGCTCATTCCTCAGCCTTCTCCATGCCTCGATCAATAGATATGGTAAGTCAAACTCTCATTTAATCATTTTGCCATTAATTAAACGTTCATAGTATCTGATGGCTCTCAGTGCCTTTTAGTGGGGTCTTACGCATAAATATAATCTTCTAAGACGGTAGCAATATGAATGACGCTATGGCCATCATGATAGTTTCTCAAAGACTTTGACTGTCTATGTGGCTGACAAAATCTTCTTTAGATAGTTTTGCAGGCAATATGTCCTCAGAGTTAATTACCATCTTTTAGGCTGGAACGAGGTGTCTTAGGTTAGAGCAATTGACTTACTTTCTGATGGAGGGAAGCTATTTAACCGTTTTCCCTGCTCTCTGTGAGTGGGACTCTGATACTCAAGATGGACCGCTATTTAGAAACTGTGTTCTAACTCTATCCCTCTTTAAATAGGATCCCAATGCTTTCAATGGTGCAGAGTACTTTCCCATTACACATCCTACTTGCTGTGCAGTCATATTCCCAGATACTTAAATAGTGTGTAATTGCTGATGTCTGGTCCTCCGGTGTAATCGTAACCCAGGGCGATTGGTCAAGTGGTGCCATTACATCCCAAAACTACAGCAGAATGTCATCTGACATGAGGGCCAATCAGTTGCTTCTTCTAACTCTTGCCCTCTTTAAAAAGGAGCCCAATGCTTTCAATGGTGCAGTGTACTTTCCCATTGCACCTCCTACTCGCTGTGCAGTCATATTCACAGATAGTTACCTAGTGTGTAATTGCTGATGTCTGGTCCTCCGGTGTAATCGTCTCCCTGGGCGATTGGTCACGTGGTGCCATTACTTCACAAAGCTACAGCAGGATGTCATCTGACATGAGGGCCAATCAGTTGCCTAGTACGCAATAGGATACATGTCTCATCGTATAGAAAAGGGAGCAATGTAGACCGGATGCCCAGCTGAAGACTAAGGTGGTGAGATGGAAGGAACTAGGCCATTATTTGAGACTTATACATTTGTTTGAAGGAGTGGTTGATCATAACATTCTGGAGTTCTCTATAGGTTAACTGATAGGGATGTGCTGAAATTAAGATGTTAGAATCTGTTATTCATAGTTTTTCTTATTCCCACAAACCGTAGCATAAACCTTCCTCCCTTAACGTATCAGATCACTGAATTGCTATGGTGTACCATAACCTAAAACATTTCCTGTGAGAAGGGTACGTTATCTTTTGGCTGCCAAAGAGATCTTTCTATCCAAGTCCTCATATAGGTGCTCGAGTTGTGTAGAGAGTACTAGCAAATGAGGCATAGGATTGAAAGAAGTCTGCTAGGTTGAAATCTAAATTGAGAATATAATTTTCAGTGAGCTTTGGATTTTCACAATATTAGACACGCCATAGTACTAATAATTGACTCTTTATAGAAATCATTTTTTGGTAGTGTTGCAATTGGTTTGGAAATATTCAAGTTCTAAAAATTGACTAACAGTGGACTTTTCCATCTGCAGATTATACTGAATGGCCAGCAGAGGCAGTGTTGCAGAGGAATATTTCTCCGCTTGCTGAGAAAAAAAAAAGCTCATTCCTCAGCCTTCTCCATGCCTCGATCAATAGATATGGTAAGTCAAACTCTCATTTAATCATTTTGCCATTAATTAAACGTTCATAGTATCTGATGGCTCTCAGTGCCTTTTAGTGGGGTCTTACGCATAAATATAATCTTCTAAGACGGTAGCAATATGAATGACGCTATGGCCATCATGATAGTTTCTCAAAGACTTTGACTGTCTATGTGGCTGACAAAATCTTCTTTAGATAGTTTTGCAGGCAATATGTCCTCAGAGTTAATTACCATCTTTTAGGCTGGAACGAGGTGTCTTAGGTTAGAGCAATTGACTTACTTTCTGATGGAGGGAAGCTATTTAACCGTTTTCCCTGCTCTCTGTGAGTGGGACTCTGATACTCAAGATGGACCGCTATTTAGAAACTGTGTTCTAACTCTATCCCTCTTTAAATAGGATCCCAATGCTTTCAATGGTGCAGAGTACTTTCCCATTACACATCCTACTTGCTGTGCAGTCATATTCCCAGATACTTAAATAGTGTGTAATTGCTGATGTCTGGTCCTCCGGTGTAATCGTAACCCAGGGCGATTGGTCAAGTGGTGCCATTACATCCCAAAACTACAGCAGAATGTCATCTGACATGAGGGCCAATCAGTTGCTTCTTCTAACTCTTGCCCTCTTTAAAAAGGAGCCCAATGCTTTCAATGGTGCAGTGTACTTTCCCATTGCACCTCCTACTCGCTGTGCAGTCATATTCACAGATAGTTACCTAGTGTGTAATTGCTGATGTCTGGTCCTCCGGTGTAATCGTCTCCCTGGGCGATTGGTCACGTGGTGCCATTACTTCACAAAGCTACAGCAGGATGTCATCTGACATGAGGGCCAATCAGTTGCCTAGTACGCAATAGGATACATGTCTCATCGTATAGAAAAGGGAGCAATGTAGACCGGATGCCCAGCTGAAGACTAAGGTGGTGAGATGAAAGGAACTAGGCCATTATTTGAGACTTATACATTTGTTTGAAGGAGTGGTTGATCATAACATTCTGGAGTTCTCTATAGGTTAACTGATAGGGATGTGCTGAAATTAAGATGTTAGAATCTGTTATTCATAGTTTTTCTTATTCCCACAAACCGTAGCATAAACCTTCCTCCCTTAACGTATCAGATCACTGAATTGCTATGGTGTACCATAACCTAAAACATTTCCTGTGAGAAGGGTACGTTATCTCTTGGCTGCCAAAGAGATCTTTCTATCCAAGTCCTCATATAGGTGCTCGAGTTGTGTAGAGAGTACTAGCAAATGAGGCATAGGATTGAAAGAAGTCTGCTAGGTTGAAATCTAAATTGAGAATATAATTTTCAGTGAGCTTTGGATTTTCACAATATTAGACACGCCATAGTACTAATAATTGACTCTTTATAGAAATCATTTTTTGGTAGTGTTGCAATTGGTTTGGAAATATTCAAGTTCTAAAAATTGACTAACAGTGGACTTTTCCATCTGCAGATTATACTGAATGGCCAGCAGAGGCAGTGTTGCAGAGGAATATTTCTCCGCTTGCTGAGAAAAAAAAAAAGCTCATTCCTCAGCCTTCTCCATGCCTCGATCAATAGATATGGTAAGTCAAACTCTCATTTAATCATTTTGCCATTAATTAAACGTTCATAGTATCTGATGGCTCTCAGTGCCTTTTAGTGGGGTCTTACGCATAAATATAATCTTCTAAGACGGTAGCAATATGAATGACGCTATGGCCATCATGATAGTTTCTCAAAGACTTTGACTGTCTATGTGGCTGACAAAATCTTCTTTAGAGAGTTTTGCAGGCAATATGTCCTCAGAGTTAATTACCATCTTTTAGGCTGGATCGAGGTGTCTTAGGTTAGAGCAATTGACTTACTTTCTGATGGAGGGAAGCTATTTAACCGTTTTCCCTGCTCTCTGTGAGTGGGACTCTGATACTCAAGATGGACCGCTATTTAGAAACTGTGTTCTAACTCTATCCCTCTTTAAATAGGATCCCAATGCTTTCAATGGTGCAGAGTACTTTCCCATTACACATCCTACTTGCTGTGCAGTCATATTCCCAGATATTTAAATAGTGTGTAATTGCTGATGTCTGGTCCTCCGGTGTAATCGTAACCCAGGGCGATTGGTCAAGTGGTGCCATTACATCCCAAAACTACAGCAGAATGTCATCTGACATGAGGGCCAATCAGTTGCTTCTTCTAACTCTTGCCCTCTTTAAATAGGAGCCCAATGCTTTCAATGGTGCAGTGTACTTTCCCATTGCACCTCCTACTCGCTGTGCAGTCATATTCACAGATAGTTACCTCGTGTGTAATTGCTGATGTCTGGTCCTCCGGTGTAATCGTCTCCCTGGGCGATTGGTCACGTGGTGCCATTACTTCACAAAGCTACAGCAGGATGTCATCTGACATGAGGGCCAATCAGTTGCCTAGTACGCAATAGGATACATGTCTCATCGTATAGAAAAGGGAGCAATGTAGACCGGATGCCCAGCTGAAGACTAAGGTGGTGAGATGAAAGGAACTAGGCCATTATTTGAGACTTATACATTTGTTTGAAGGAGTGGTTGATCATAACATTCTGGAGTTCTCTATAGGTTAACTGATAGGGATGTGCTGAAATTAAGATGTTAGAATCTGTTATTCATAGTTTTTCTTATTCCCACAAACCGTAGCATAAACCTTCCTCCCTTAACGTATCAGATCACTGAATTGCTATGGTGTACCATAACCTAAAACATTTCCTGTGAGAAGGGTACGTTATCTCTTGGCTGCCAAAGAGATCTTTCTGTCCAAGTCCTCATATAGGTGCTCGAGTTGTGTAGAGAGTACTAGCAAATGAGGCATAGGATTGAAAGAAGTCTGCTAGGTTGAAATCTAAATTGAGAATATAATTTTCAGTGAGCTTTGGATTTTCACAATATTAGACACGCCATAGTACTAATAATTGACTCTTTATAGAAATCATTTTTTGGTAGTGTTGCAATTGGTTTGGAAATATTCAAGTTCTAAAAATTGACTAACAGTGGACTTTTCCATCTGCAGATTATACTGAATGGCCAGCAGAGGCAGTGTTGCAGAGGAATATTTCTCCGCTTGCTGAGAAAAAAAAAAAGCTCATTCCTCAGCCTTCTCCATGCCTCGATCAATAGATATGGCAAGTCAAACTCTCATTTAATCATTTTGCCATTAATTAAACGTTCATAGTATCTGATGGCTCTCAGTGCCTTTTAGTGGGGTCTTACGCATAAATATAATCTTCTAAGACGGTAGCAATATGAATGACGCTATGGCCATCATGATAGTTTCTCAAAGACTTTGACTGTCTATGTGGCTGACAAAATCTTCTTTAGATAGTTTTGCAGGCAATATGTCCTCAGAGTTAATTACCATCTTTTAGGCTGGAACGAGGTGTCTTAGGTTAGAGCAATTGACTTACTTTCTGATGGAGGGAAGCTATTTAACCGTTTTCCCTGCTCTCTGTGAGTGGGACTCTGATACTCAAGATGGACCGCTATTTAGAAACTGTGTTCTAACTCTATCCCTCTTTAAATAGGATCCCAATGCTTTCAATGGTGCAGAGTACTTTCCCATTACACATCCTACTTGCTGTGCAGTCATATTCCCAGATACTTAAATAGTGTGTAATTGCTGATGTCTGGTCCTCCGGTGTAATCGTAACCCAGGGTGATTGGTCAAGTGGTGCCATTACATCCCAAAACTACAGCAGAATGTCATCTGACATGAGGGCCAATCAGTTGCTTCTTCTAACTCTTGCCCTCTTTAAAAAGGAGCCCAATGCTTTCAATGGTGCAGTGTACTTTCCCATTGCACCTCCTACTCGCTGTGCAGTCATATTCACAGATAGTTACCTAGTGTGTAATTGCTGATGTCTGGTCCTCCGGTGTAATCGTCTCCCTGGGCGATTGGTCACGTGGTGCCATTACTTCACAAAGCTACAGCAGGATGTCATCTGACATGAGGGCCAATCAGTTGCCTAGTACGCAATAGGATACATGTCTCATCATATAGAAAAGGGAGCAATGTAGACCGGATGCCCAGCTGAAGACTAAGGTGGTGAGATGAAAGGAACTAGGCCATTATTTGAGACTTATACATTTGTTTGAAGGAGTGGTTGATCATAACATTCTGGAGTTCTCTATAGGTTAACTGATAGGGATGTGCTGAAATTAAGATGTTAGAATCTGTTATTCATAGTTTTTCTTATTCCCACAAACCGTAGCATAAACCTTCCTCCCTTAACGTATCAGATCACTGAATTGCTATGGTGTACCATAACCTAAAACATTTCCTGTGAGAAGGGTACGTTATCTCTTGGCTGCCAAAGAGATCTTTCTATCCAAGTCCTCATATAGGTGCTCGAGTTGTGTAGAGAGTACTAGCAAATGAGGCATAGGATTGAAAGAAGTCTGCTAGGTTGAAATCTAAATTGAGAATATAATTTTCAGTGAGCTTTGGATTTTCACAATATTAGACACGCCATAGTACTAATAATTGACTCTTTATAGAAATCATTTTTTGGTAGTGTTGCAATTGGTTTGGAAATATTCAAGTTCTAAAAATGGACTAACAGTGGACTTTTCCATCTGCAGATTATACTGAATGGCCAGCAGAGGCAGTGTTGCAGAGGAATATTTCTCCGCTTGCTGAGAAAAAAAAAAAGCTCATTCCTCAGCCTTCTCCATGCCTCGATCAATAGATATGGTAAGTCAAACTCTCATTTAATCATTTTGCCATTAATTAAACGTTCATAGTATCTGATGGCTCTCAGTGCCTTTTAGTGGGGTCTTACGCATAAATATAATCTTCTAAGACGGTAGCAATATGAATGACGCTATGGCCATCATGATAGTTTCTCAAAGACTTTGACTGTCTATGTGGCTGACAAAATCTTCTTTAGATAGTTTTGCAGACAATATGTCCTCAGAGTTAATTACCATCTTTTAGGCTGGAACGAGGTGTCTTAGGTTAGAGCAATTGACTTACTTTCTGATGGAGGGAAGCTATTTAACCGTTTTCCCTGCTCTCTGTGAGTGGGACTCTGATACTCAAGATGGACCGCTATTTAGAAACTGTGTTCTAACTCTATCCCTCTTTAAATAGGATCCCAATGCTTTCAATGGTGCAGAGTACTTTCCCATTACACATCCTACTTGCTGTGCAGTCATATTCCCAGATACTTAAATAGTGTGTAATTGCTGATGTCTGGTCCTCCGGTGTAATCGTAACCCAGGGCGATTGGTCAAGTGGTGCCATTACATCCCAAAACTACAGCAGAATGTCATCTGACATGAGGGCCAATCAGTTGCTTCTTTTAACTCTTGCCCTCTTTAAAAAGGAGCCCAATGCTTTCAATGGTGCAGTGTACTTTCCCATTGCACCTCCTACTCGCTGTGCAGTCATATTCACAGATAGTTACCTAGTGTGTAATTGCTGATGTCTGGTCCTCCGGTGTAATCGTCTCCCTGGGCGATTGGTCACGTGGTGCCATTACTTCACAAAGCTACAGCAGGATGTCATCTGACATGAGGGCCAATCAGTTGCCTAGTACGCAATAGGATACATGTCTCATCGTATAGAAAAGGGAGCAATGTAGACCGGATGCCCAGCTGAAGACTAAGGTGGTGAGATGGAAGGAACTAGGCCATTATTTGAGACTTATACATTTGTTTGAAGGAGTGGTTGATCATAACATTCTGGAGTTCTCTATAGGTTAACTGATAGGGATGTGCTGAAATTAAGATGTTAGAATCTGTTATTCATAGTTTTTCTTATTCCCACAAACCGTAGCATAAACCTTCCTCCCTTAACGTATCAGATCACTGAATTGCTATGGTGTACCATAACCTAAAACATTTCCTGTGAGAAGGGTACGTTATCTCTTGGCTGCCAAAGAGATCTTTCTATCCAAGTCCTCATATAGGTGCTCGAGTTGTGTAGAGAGTACTAGCAAATGAGGCATAGGATTGAAAGAAGTCTGCTAGGTTGAAATCTAAATTGAGAATATAATTTTCAGTGAGCTTTGGATTTTCACAATATTAGACACGCCATAGTACTAATAATTGACTCTTTATAGAAATCATTTTTTGGTAGTGTTGCAATTGGTTTGGAAATATTCAAGTTCTAAAAATTGACTAACAGTGGACTTTTCCATCTGCAGATTATACTGAATGGCCAGCAGAGGCAGTGTTGCAGAGGAATATTTCTCCGCTTGCTGAGAAAAAAAAAAAGCTCATTCCTCAGCCTTCTCCATGCCTCGATCAATAGATATGGTAAGTCAAACTCTCATTTAATCATTTTGCCATTAATTAAACGTTCATAGTATCTGATGGCTCTCAGTGCCTTTTAGTAGGGTCTTACGCATAAATATAATCTTCTAAGACGGTAGCAATATGAATGACGCTATGGCCATCATGATAGTTTCTCAAAGACTTTGACTGTCTATGTGGCTGACAAAATCTTCTTTAGATAGTTTTGCAGGCAATATGTCCTCAGAGTTAATTACCATCTTTTAGGCTGGAACGAGGTGTCTTAGGTTAGAGCAATTGACTTACTTTCTGATGGAGGGAAGCTATTTAACCGTTTTCCCTGCTCTCTGTGAGTGGGACTCTGATACTCAAGATGGACCGCTATTTAGAAACTGTGTTCTAACTCTATCCCTCTTTAAATAGGATCCCAATGCTTTCAATGGTGCAGAGTACTTTCCCATTACACATCCTACTTGCTGTGCAGTCATATTCCCAGATATTTAAATAGTGTGTAATTGCTGATGTCTGGTCCTCCGGTGTAATCGTAACCCAGGGCGATTGGTCAAGTGGTGCCATTACATCCCAAAACTACAGCAGAATGTCATCTGACATGAGGGCCAATCAGTTGCTTCTTCTAACTCTTGCCCTCTTTAAAAAGGAGCCCAATGCTTTCAATGGTGCAGTGTACTTTCCCATTGCACCTCCTACTCGCTGTGCAGTCATATTCACAGATAGTTACCTAGTGTGTAATTGCTGATGTCTGGTCCTCCGGTGTAATCGTCTCCCTGGGCGATTGGTCACGTGGTGCCATTACTTCACAAAGCTACAGCAGGATGTCATCTGACATGAGGGCCAATCAGTTGCCTAGTACGCAATAGGATACATGTCTCATCGTATAGAAAAGGGAGCAATGTAGACCGGATGCCCAGCTGAAGACTAAGGTGGTGAGATGAAAGGAACTAGGCCATTATTTGAGACTTATACATTTGTTTGAAGGAGTGGTTGATCATAACATTCTGGAGTTCTCTATAGGTTAACTGATAGGGATGTGCTGAAATTAAGATGTTAGAATCTGTTATTCATAGTTTTTCTTATTCCCACAAACCGTAGCATAAACCTTCCTCCCTTAACGTATCAGATCACTGAATTGCTATGGTGTACCATAACCTAAAACATTTCCTGTGAGAAGGGTACGTTATCTCTTGGCTGCCAAAGAGATCTTTCTATCCAAGTCCTCATATAGGTGCTCGAGTTGTGTAGAGAGTACTAGCAAATGAGGCATAGGATTGAAAGAAGTCTGCTAGGTTGAAATCTAAATTGAGAATATAATTTTCAGTGAGCTTTGGATTTTCACAATATTAGACACGCCATAGTACTAATAATTGACTCTTTATAGAAATCATTTTTTGGTAGTGTTGCAATTGGTTTGGAAATATTCAAGTTCTAAAAATTGACTAACAGTGGACTTTTCCATCTGCAGATTATACTGAATGGCCAGCAGAGGCAGTGTTGCAGAGGAATATTTCTCCGCTTGCTGAGAAAAAAAAAAAGCTCATTCCTCAGCCTTCTCCATGCCTCGATCAATAGATATGGCAAGTCAAACTCTCATTTAATCATTTTGCCATTAATTAAACGTTCATAGTATCTGATGGCTCTCAGTGCCTTTTAGTGGGGTCTTACGCATAAATATAATCTTCTAAGATGGTAGCAATATGAATGACGCTATGGCCATCATGATAGTTTCTCAAAGACTTTGACTGTCTATGTGGCTGACAAAATCTTCTTTAGATAGTTTTGCAGGCAATATGTCCTCAGAGTTAATTACCATCTTTTAGGCTGGAACGAGGTGTCTTAGGTTAGAGCAATTGACTTACTTTCTGATGGAGGGAAGCTATTTAACCGTTTTCCCTGCTCTCTGTGAGTGGGACTCTGATACTCAAGATGGACCGCTATTTAGAAACTGTGTTCTAACTCTATCCCTCTTTAAATAGGATCCCAATGCTTTCAATGGTGCAGAGTACTTTCCCATTACACATCCTACTTGCTGTGCAGTCATATTCCCAGATACTTAAATAGTGTGTAATTGCTGATGTCTGGTCCTCCGGTGTAATCGTAACCCAGGGTGATTGGTCAAGTGGTGCCATTACATCCCAAAACTACAGCAGAATGTCATCTGACATGAGGGCCAATCAGTTGCTTCTTCTAACTCTTGCCCTCTTTAAAAAGGAGCCCAATGCTTTCAATGGTGCAGTGTACTTTCCCATTGCACCTCCTACTCGCTGTGCAGTCATATTCACAGATAGTTACCTAGTGTGTAATTGCTGATGTCTGGTCCTCCGGTGTAATCGTCTCCCTGGGCGATTGGTCACGTGGTGCCATTACTTCACAAAGCTACAGCAGGATGTCATCTGACATGAGGGCCAATCAGTTGCCTAGTACGCAATAGGATACATGTCTCATCATATAGAAAAGGGAGCAATGTAGACCGGATGCCCAGCTGAAGACTAAGGTGGTGAGATGAAAGGAACTAGGCCATTATTTGAGACTTATACATTTGTTTGAAGGAGTGGTTGATCATAACATTCTGGAGTTCTCTATAGGTTAACTGATAGGGATGTGCTGAAATTAAGATGTTAGAATCTGTTATTCATAGTTTTTCTTATTCCCACAAACCGTAGCATAAACCTTCCTCCCTTAACGTATCAGATCACTGAATTGCTATGGTGTACCATAACCTAAAACATTTCCTGTGAGAAGGGTACGTTATCTCTTGGCTGCCAAAGAGATCTTTCTATCCAAGTCCTCATATAGGTGCTCGAGTTGTGTAGAGAGTACTAGCAAATGAGGCATAGGATTGAAAGAAGTCTGCTAGGTTGAAATCTAAATTGAGAATATAATTTTCAGTGAGCTTTGGATTTTCACAATATTAGACACGCCATAGTACTAATAATTGACTCTTTATAGAAATCATTTTTTGGTAGTGTTGCAATTGGTTTGGAAATATTCAAGTTCTAAAAATGGACTAACAGTGGACTTTTCCATCTGCAGATTATACTGAATGGCCAGCAGAGGCAGTGTTGCAGAGGAATATTTCTCCGCTTGCTGAGAAAAAAAAAAAGCTCATTCCTCAGCCTTCTCCATGCCTCGATCAATAGATATGGTAAGTCAAACTCTCATTTAATCATTTTGCCATTAATTAAACGTTCATAGTATCTGATGGCTCTCAGTGCCTTTTAGTGGGGTCTTACGCATAAATATAATCTTCTAAGACGGTAGCAATATGAATGACGCTATGGCCATCATGATAGTTTCTCAAAGACTTTGACTGTCTATGTGGCTGACAAAATCTTCTTTAGATAGTTTTGCAGACAATATGTCCTCAGAGTTAATTACCATCTTTTAGGCTGGAACGAGGTGTCTTAGGTTAGAGCAATTGACTTACTTTCTGATGGAGGGAAGCTATTTAACCGTTTTCCCTGCTCTCTGTGAGTGGGACTCTGATACTCAAGATGGACCGCTATTTAGAAACTGTGTTCTAACTCTATCCCTCTTTAAATAGGATCCCAATGCTTTCAATGGTGCAGAGTACTTTCCCATTACACATCCTACTTGCTGTGCAGTCATATTCCCAGATACTTAAATAGTGTGTAATTGCTGATGTCTGGTCCTCCGGTGTAATCGTAACCCAGGGCGATTGGTCAAGTGGTGCCATTACATCCCAAAACTACAGCAGAATGTCATCTGACATGAGGGCCAATCAGTTGCTTCTTTTAACTCTTGCCCTCTTTAAAAAGGAGCCCAATGCTTTCAATGGTGCAGTGTACTTTCCCATTGCACCTCCTACTCGCTGTGCAGTCATATTCACAGATAGTTACCTAGTGTGTAATTGCTGATGTCTGGTCCTCCGGTGTAATCGTCTCCCTGGGCGATTGGTCACGTGGTGCCATTACTTCACAAAGCTACAGCAGGATGTCATCTGACATGAGGGCCAATCAGTTGCCTAGTACGCAATAGGATACATGTCTCATCGTATAGAAAAGGGAGCAATGTAGACCGGATGCCCAGCTGAAGACTAAGGTGGTGAGATGGAAGGAACTAGGCCATTATTTGAGACTTATACATTTGTTTGAAGGAGTGGTTGATCATAACATTCTGGAGTTCTCTATAGGTTAACTGATAGGGATGTGCTGAAATTAAGATGTTAGAATCTGTTATTCATAGTTTTTCTTATTCCCACAAACCGTAGCATAAACCTTCCTCCCTTAACGTATCAGAT
This sequence comes from Lissotriton vulgaris, assembly GCF_964263255.1. NCBI lineage: Eukaryota > Metazoa > Chordata > Amphibia > Caudata > Salamandridae > Lissotriton > Lissotriton vulgaris. The sequence goes on along the minus strand of NW_028253828.1, from coordinate 30,950 downwards.
CACTGAATTGCTATGGTGTACCATAACCTAAAACATTTCCTGTGAGAAGGGTACGTTATCTCTTGGCTGCCAAAGAGATCTTTCTATCCAAGTCCTCATATAGGTGCTCAAGTTGTGTAGAGAGTACTAGCAAATGAGGCATAGGATTGAAAGAAGTCTGCTAGGTTGAAATCTAAATTGAGAATATAATTTTCAGTGAGCTTTGGATTTTCACAATATTAGACACGCCATAGTACTAATAATTGACTCTTTATAGAAATCATTTTTTGGTAGTGTTGCAATTGGTTTGGAAATATTCAAGTTCTAAAAATGGACTAACAGTGGACTTTTCCATCTGCAGATTATACTGAATGGCCAGCAGAGGCAGTGTTGCAGAGGAATATTTCTCCGCTTGCTGAGAAAAAAAAAAAGCTCATTCCTCAGCCTTCTCCATGCCTCGATCAATAGATATGGTAAGTCAAACTCTCATTTAATCATTTTGCCATTAATTAAACGTTCATAGTATCTGATGGCTCTCAGTGCCTTTTAGTAGGGTCTTACGCATAAATATAATCTTCTAAGACGGTAGCAATATGAATGACGCTATGGCCATCATGATAGTTTCTCAAAGACTTTGACTGTCTATGTGGCTGACAAAATCTTCTTTAGATAGTTTTGCAGGCAATATGTCCTCAGAGTTAATTACCATCTTTTAGGCTGGAACGAGGTGTCTTAGGTTAGAGCAATTGACTTACTTTCTGATGGAGGGAAGCTATTTAACCGTTTTCCCTGCTCTCTGTGAGTGGGACTCTGATACTCAAGATGGACCGCTATTTAGAAACTGTGTTCTAACTCTATCCCTCTTTAAATAGGATCCCAATGCTTTCAATGGTGCAGAGTACTTTCCCATTACACATCCTACTTGCTGTGCAGTCATATTCCCAGATACTTAAATAGTGTGTAATTGCTGATGTCTGGTCCTCCGGTGTAATCGTAACCCAGGGCGATTGGTCAAGTGGTGCCATTACATCCCAAAACTACAGCAGAATGTCATCTGACATGAGGGCCAATCAGTTGCTTCTTCTAACTCTTGCCCTCTTTAAAAAGGAGCCCAATGCTTTCAATGGTGCAGTGTACTTTCCCATTGCACCTCCTACTCGCTGTGCAGTCATATTCACAGATAGTTACCTAGTGTGTAATTGCTGATGTCTGGTCCTCCGGTGTAATCGTCTCCCTGGGCGATTGGTCACGTGGTGCCATTACTTCACAAAGCTACAGCAGGATGTCATCTGACATGAGGGCCAATCAGTTGCCTAGTACGCAATAGGATACATGTCTCATCGTATAGAAAAGGGAGCAATGTAGACCGGATGCCCAGCTGAAGACTAAGGTGGTGAGATGAAAGGAACTAGGCCATTATTTGAGACTTATACATTTGTTTGAAGGAGTGGTTGATCATAACATTCTGGAGTTCTCTATAGGTTAACTGATAGGGATGTGCTGAAATTAAGATGTTAGAATCTGTTATTCATAGTTTTTCTTATTCCCACAAACCGTAGCATAAACCTTCCTCCCTTAACGTATCAGATCACTGAATTGCTATGGTGTACCATAACCTAAAACATTTCCTGTGAGAAGGGTACGTTATCTCTTGGCTGCCAAAGAGATCTTTCTATCCAAGTCCTCATATAGGTGCTCGAGTTGTGTAGAGAGTACTAGCAAATGAGGCATAGGATTGAAAGAAGTCTGCTAGGTTGAAATCTAAATTGAGAATATAATTTTCAGTGAGCTTTGGATTTTCACAATATTAGACACGCCATAGTACTAATAATTGACTCTTTATAGAAATCATTTTTTGGTAGTGTTGCAATTGGTTTGGAAATATTCAAGTTCTAAAAATGGACTAACAGTGGACTTTTCCATCTGCAGATTATACTGAATGGCCAGCAGAGGCAGTGTTGCAGAGGAATATTTCTCCGCTTGCTGAGAAAAAAAAAAAGCTCATTCCTCAGCCTTCTCCATGCCTCGATCAATAGATATGGTAAGTCAAACTCTCATTTAATCATTTTGCCATTAATTAAACGTTCATAGTATCTGATGGCTCTCAGTGCCTTTTAGTGGGGTCTTACGCATAAATATAATCTTCTAAGACGGTAGCAATATGAATGACGCTATGGCCATCATGATAGTTTCTCAAAGACTTTGACTGTCTATGTGGCTGACAAAATCTTCTTTAGATAGTTTTGCAGGCAATATGTCCTCAGAGTTAATTACCATCTTTTAGGCTGGAACGAGGTGTCTTAGGTTAGAGCAATTGACTTACTTTCTGATGGAGGGAAGCTATTTAACCGTTTTCCCTGCTCTCTGTGAGTGGGACTCTGATACTCAAGATGGACCGCTATTTAGAAACTGTGTTCTAACTCTATCCCTCTTTAAATAGGATCCCAATGCTTTCAATGGTGCAGAGTACTTTCCCATTACACATCCTACTTGCTGTGCAGTCATATTCCCAGATACTTAAATAGTGTGTAATTGCTGATGTCTGGTCCTCCGGTGTAATCGTAACCCAGGGCGATTGGTCAAGTGGTGCCATTACATCCCAAAACTACAGCAGAATGTCATCTGACATGAGGGCCAATCAGTTGCTTCTTCTAACTCTTGCCCTCTTTAAAAAGGAGCCCAATGCTTTCAATGGTGCAGTGTACTTTCCCATTGCACCTCCTACTCGCTGTGCAGTCATATTCACAGATAGTTACCTAGTGTGTAATTGCTGATGTCTGGTCCTCCGGTGTAATCGTCTCCCTGGGCGATTGGTCACGTGGTGCCATTACTTCACAAAGCTACAGCAGGATGTCATCTGACATGAGGGCCAATCAGTTGCCTAGTACGCAATAGGATACATGTCTCATCGTATAGAAAAGGGAGCAATGTAGACCGGATGCCCAGCTGAAGACTAAGGTGGTGAGATGGAAGGAACTAGGCCATTATTTGAGACTTATACATTTGTTTGAAGGAGTGGTTGATCATAACATTCTGGAGTTCTCTATAGGTTAACTGATAGGGATGTGCTGAAATTAAGATGTTAGAATCTGTTATTCATAGTTTTTCTTATTCCCACAAACCGTAGCATAAACCTTCCTCCCTTAACGTATCAGATCACTGAATTGCTATGGTGTACCATAACCTAAAACATTTCCTGTGAGAAGGGTACGTTATCTTTTGGCTGCCAAAGAGATCTTTCTATCCAAGTCCTCATATAGGTGCTCGAGTTGTGTAGAGAGTACTAGCAAATGAGGCATAGGATTGAAAGAAGTCTGCTAGGTTGAAATCTAAATTGAGAATATAATTTTCAGTGAGCTTTGGATTTTCACAATATTAGACACGCCATAGTACTAATAATTGACTCTTTATAGAAATCATTTTTTGGTAGTGTTGCAATTGGTTTGGAAATATTCAAGTTCTAAAAATTGACTAACAGTGGACTTTTCCATCTGCAGATTATACTGAATGGCCAGCAGAGGCAGTGTTGCAGAGGAATATTTCTCCGCTTGCTGAGAAAAAAAAAAGCTCATTCCTCAGCCTTCTCCATGCCTCGATCAATAGATATGGTAAGTCAAACTCTCATTTAATCATTTTGCCATTAATTAAACGTTCATAGTATCTGATGGCTCTCAGTGCCTTTTAGTGGGGTCTTACGCATAAATATAATCTTCTAAGACGGTAGCAATATGAATGACGCTATGGCCATCATGATAGTTTCTCAAAGACTTTGACTGTCTATGTGGCTGACAAAATCTTCTTTAGATAGTTTTGCAGGCAATATGTCCTCAGAGTTAATTACCATCTTTTAGGCTGGAACGAGGTGTCTTAGGTTAGAGCAATTGACTTACTTTCTGATGGAGGGAAGCTATTTAACCGTTTTCCCTGCTCTCTGTGAGTGGGACTCTGATACTCAAGATGGACCGCTATTTAGAAACTGTGTTCTAACTCTATCCCTCTTTAAATAGGATCCCAATGCTTTCAATGGTGCAGAGTACTTTCCCATTACACATCCTACTTGCTGTGCAGTCATATTCCCAGATACTTAAATAGTGTGTAATTGCTGATGTCTGGTCCTCCGGTGTAATCGTAACCCAGGGCGATTGGTCAAGTGGTGCCATTACATCCCAAAACTACAGCAGAATGTCATCTGACATGAGGGCCAATCAGTTGCTTCTTCTAACTCTTGCCCTCTTTAAAAAGGAGCCCAATGCTTTCAATGGTGCAGTGTACTTTCCCATTGCACCTCCTACTCGCTGTGCAGTCATATTCACAGATAGTTACCTAGTGTGTAATTGCTGATGTCTGGTCCTCCGGTGTAATCGTCTCCCTGGGCGATTGGTCACGTGGTGCCATTACTTCACAAAGCTACAGCAGGATGTCATCTGACATGAGGGCCAATCAGTTGCCTAGTACGCAATAGGATACATGTCTCATCGTATAGAAAAGGGAGCAATGTAGACCGGATGCCCAGCTGAAGACTAAGGTGGTGAGATGAAAGGAACTAGGCCATTATTTGAGACTTATACATTTGTTTGAAGGAGTGGTTGATCATAACATTCTGGAGTTCTCTATAGGTTAACTGATAGGGATGTGCTGAAATTAAGATGTTAGAATCTGTTATTCATAGTTTTTCTTATTCCCACAAACCGTAGCATAAACCTTCCTCCCTTAACGTATCAGATCACTGAATTGCTATGGTGTACCATAACCTAAAACATTTCCTGTGAGAAGGGTACGTTATCTCTTGGCTGCCAAAGAGATCTTTCTATCCAAGTCCTCATATAGGTGCTCGAGTTGTGTAGAGAGTACTAGCAAATGAGGCATAGGATTGAAAGAAGTCTGCTAGGTTGAAATCTAAATTGAGAATATAATTTTCAGTGAGCTTTGGATTTTCACAATATTAGACACGCCATAGTACTAATAATTGACTCTTTATAGAAATCATTTTTTGGTAGTGTTGCAATTGGTTTGGAAATATTCAAGTTCTAAAAATGGACTAACAGTGGACTTTTCCATCTGCAGATTATACTGAATGGCCAGCAGAGGCAGTGTTGCAGAGGAATATTTCTCCGCTTGCTGAGAAAAAAAAAAAGCTCATTCCTCAGCCTTCTCCATGCCTCGATCAATAGATATGGTAAGTCAAACTCTCATTTAATCATTTTGCCATTAATTAAACGTTCATAGTATCTGATGGCTCTCAGTGCCTTTTAGTGGGGTCTTACGCATAAATATAATCTTCTAAGACGGTAGCAATATGAATGACGCTATGGCCATCATGATAGTTTCTCAAAGACTTTGACTGTCTATGTGGCTGACAAAATCTTCTTTAGAGAGTTTTGCAGGCAATATGTCCTCAGAGTTAATTACCATCTTTTAGGCTGGATCGAGGTGTCTTAGGTTAGAGCAATTGACTTACTTTCTGATGGAGGGAAGCTATTTAACCGTTTTCCCTGCTCTCTGTGAGTGGGACTCTGATACTCAAGATGGACCGCTATTTAGAAACTGTGTTCTAACTCTATCCCTCTTTAAATAGGATCCCAATGCTTTCAATGGTGCAGAGTACTTTCCCATTACACATCCTACTTGCTGTGCAGTCATATTCCCAGATATTTAAATAGTGTGTAATTGCTGATGTCTGGTCCTCCGGTGTAATCGTAACCCAGGGCGATTGGTCAAGTGGTGCCATTACATCCCAAAACTACAGCAGAATGTCATCTGACATGAGGGCCAATCAGTTGCTTCTTCTAACTCTTGCCCTCTTTAAATAGGAGCCCAATGCTTTCAATGGTGCAGTGTACTTTCCCATTGCACCTCCTACTCGCTGTGCAGTCATATTCACAGATAGTTACCTCGTGTGTAATTGCTGATGTCTGGTCCTCCGGTGTAATCGTCTCCCTGGGCGATTGGTCACGTGGTGCCATTACTTCACAAAGCTACAGCAGGATGTCATCTGACATGAGGGCCAATCAGTTGCCTAGTACGCAATAGGATACATGTCTCATCCTATAGAAAAGGGAGCAATGTAGACCGGATGCCCAGCTGAAGACTAAGGTGGTGAGATGAAAGGAACTAGGCCATTATTTGAGACTTATACATTTGTTTGAAGGAGTGGTTGATCATAACATTCTGGAGTTCTCTATAGGTTAACTGATAGGGATGTGCTGAAATTAAGATGTTAGAATCTGTTATTCATAGTTTTTCTTATTCCCACAAACCGTAGCATAAACCTTCCTCCCTTAACGTATCAGATCACTGAATTGCTATGGTGTACCATAACCTAAAACATTTCCTGTGAGAAGGGTACGTTATCTCTTGGCTGCCAAAGAGATCTTTCTGTCCAAGTCCTCATATAGGTGCTCGAGTTGTGTAGAGAGTACTAGCAAATGAGGCATAGGATTGAAAGAAGTCTGCTAGGTTGAAATCTAAATTGAGAATATAATTTTCAGTGAGCTTTGGATTTTCACAATATTAGACACGCCATAGTACTAATAATTGACTCTTTATAGAAATCATTTTTTGGTAGTGTTGCAATTGGTTTGGAAATATTCAAGTTCTAAAAATTGACTAACAGTGGACTTTTCCATCTGCAGATTATACTGAATGGCCAGCAGAGGCAGTGTTGCAGAGGAATATTTCTCCGCTTGCTGAGAAAAAAAAAAAGCTCATTCCTCAGCCTTCTCCATGCCTCGATCAATAGATATGGCAAGTCAAACTCTCATTTAATCATTTTGCCATTAATTAAACGTTCATAGTATCTGATGGCTCTCAGTGCCTTTTAGTGGGGTCTTACGCATAAATATAATCTTCTAAGACGGTAGCAATATGAATGACGCTATGGCCATCATGATAGTTTCTCAAAGACTTTGACTGTCTATGTGGCTGACAAAATCTTCTTTAGATAGTTTTGCAGGCAATATGTCCTCAGAGTTAATTACCATCTTTTAGGCTGGAACGAGGTGTCTTAGGTTAGAGCAATTGACTTACTTTCTGATGGAGGGAAGCTATTTAACCGTTTTCCCTGCTCTCTGTGAGTGGGACTCTGATACTCAAGATGGACCGCTATTTAGAAACTGTGTTCTAACTCTATCCCTCTTTAAATAGGATCCCAATGCTTTCAATGGTGCAGAGTACTTTCCCATTACACATCCTACTTGCTGTGCAGTCATATTCCCAGATACTTAAATAGTGTGTAATTGCTGATGTCTGGTCCTCCGGTGTAATCGTAACCCAGGGTGATTGGTCAAGTGGTGCCATTACATCCCAAAACTACAGCAGAATGTCATCTGACATGAGGGCCAATCAGTTGCTTCTTCTAACTCTTGCCCTCTTTAAAAAGGAGCCCAATGCTTTCAATGGTGCAGTGTACTTTCCCATTGCACCTCCTACTCGCTGTGCAGTCATATTCACAGATAGTTACCTAGTGTGTAATTGCTGATGTCTGGTCCTCCGGTGTAATCGTCTCCCTGGGCGATTGGTCACGTGGTGCCATTACTTCACAAAGCTACAGCAGGATGTCATCTGACATGAGGGCCAATCAGTTGCCTAGTACGCAAGAGGATACATGTCTCATCATATAGAAAAGGGAGCAATGTAGACCGGATGCCCAGCTGAAGACTAAGGTGGTGAGATGAAAGGAACTAGGCCATTATTTGAGACTTATACATTTGTTTGAAGGAGTGGTTGATCATAACATTCTGGAGTTCTCTATAGGTTAACTGATAGGGATGTGCTGAAATTAAGATGTTAGAATCTGTTATTCATAGTTTTTCTTATTCCCACAAACCGTAGCATAAACCTTCCTCCCTTAACGTATCAGATCACTGAATTGCTATGGTGTACCATAACCTAAAACATTTCCTGTGAGAAGGGTACGTTATCTCTTGGCTGCCAAAGAGATCTTTCTATCCAAGTCCTCATATAGGTGCTCGAGTTGTGTAGAGAGTACTAGCAAATGAGGCATAGGATTGAAAGAAGTCTGCTAGGTTGAAATCTAAATTGAGAATATAATTTTCAGTGAGCTTTGGATTTTCACAATATTAGACACGCCATAGTACTAATAATTGACTCTTTATAGAAATCATTTTTTGGTAGTGTTGCAATTGGTTTGGAAATATTCAAGTTCTAAAAATGGACTAACAGTGGACTTTTCCATCTGCAGATTATACTGAATGGCCAGCAGAGGCAGTGTTGCAGAGGAATATTTCTCCGCTTGCTGAGAAAAAAAAAAAGCTCATTCCTCAGCCTTCTCCATGCCTCGATCAATAGATATGGTAAGTCAAACTCTCATTTAATCATTTTGCCATTAATTAAACGTTCATAGTATCTGATGGCTCTCAGTGCCTTTTAGTGGGGTCTTACGCATAAATATAATCTTCTAAGACGGTAGCAATATGAATGACGCTATGGCCATCATGATAGTTTCTCAAAGACTTTGACTGTCTATGTGGCTGACAAAATCTTCTTTAGATAGTTTTGCAGACAATATGTCCTCAGAGTTAATTACCATCTTTTAGGCTGGAACGAGGTGTCTTAGGTTAGAGCAATTGACTTACTTTCTGATGGAGGGAAGCTATTTAACCGTTTTCCCTGCTCTCTGTGAGTGGGACTCTGATACTCAAGATGGACCGCTATTTAGAAACTGTGTTCTAACTCTATCCCTCTTTAAATAGGATCCCAATGCTTTCAATGGTGCAGAGTACTTTCCCATTACACATCCTACTTGCTGTGCAGTCATATTCCCAGATACTTAAATAGTGTGTAATTGCTGATGTCTGGTCCTCCGGTGTAATCGTAACCCAGGGCGATTGGTCAAGTGGTGCCATTACATCCCAAAACTACAGCAGAATGTCATCTGACATGAGGGCCAATCAGTTGCTTCTTTTAACTCTTGCCCTCTTTAAAAAGGAGCCCAATGCTTTCAATGGTGCAGTGTACTTTCCCATTGCACCTCCTACTCGCTGTGCAGTCATATTCACAGATAGTTACCTAGTGTGTAATTGCTGATGTCTGGTCCTCCGGTGTAATCGTCTCCCTGGGCGATTGGTCACGTGGTGCCATTACTTCACAAAGCTACAGCAGGATGTCATCTGACATGAGGGCCAATCAGTTGCCTAGTACGCAATAGGATACATGTCTCATCGTATAGAAAAGGGAGCAATGTAGACCGGATGCCCAGCTGAAGACTAAGGTGGTGAGATGGAAGGAACTAGGCCATTATTTGAGACTTATACATTTGTTTGAAGGAGTGGTTGATCATAACATTCTGGAGTTCTCTATAGGTTAACTGATAGGGATGTGCTGAAATTAAGATGTTAGAATCTGTTATTCATAGTTTTTCTTATTCCCACAAACCGTAGCATAAACCTTCCTCCCTTAACGTATCAGATCACTGAATTGCTATGGTGTACCATAACCTAAAACATTTCCTGTGAGAAGGGTACGTTATCTTTTGGCTGCCAAAGAGATCTTTCTATCCAAGTCCTCATATAGGTGCTCGAGTTGTGTAGAGAGTACTAGCAAATGAGGCATAGGATTGAAAGAAGTCTGCTAGGTTGAAATCTAAATTGAGAATATAATTTTCAGTGAGCTTTGGATTTTCACAATATTAGACACGCCATAGTACTAATAATTGACTCTTTATAGAAATCATTTTTTGGTAGTGTTGCAATTGGTTTGGAAATATTCAAGTTCTAAAAATTGACTAACAGTGGACTTTTCCATCTGCAGATTATACTGAATGGCCAGCAGAGGCAGTGTTGCAGAGGAATATTTCTCCGCTTGCTGAGAAAAAAAAAAGCTCATTCCTCAGCCTTCTCCATGCCTCGATCAATAGATATGGTAAGTCAAACTCTCATTTAATCATTTTGCCATTAATTAAACGTTCATAGTATCTGATGGCTCTCAGTGCCTTTTAGTGGGGTCTTACGCATAAATATAATCTTCTAAGACGGTAGCAATATGAATGACGCTATGGCCATCATGATAGTTTCTCAAAGACTTTGACTGTCTATGTGGCTGACAAAATCTTCTTTAGATAGTTTTGCAGGCAATATGTCCTCAGAGTTAATTACCATCTTTTAGGCTGGAACGAGGTGTCTTAGGTTAGAGCAATTGACTTACTTTCTGATGGAGGGAAGCTATTTAACCGTTTTCCCTGCTCTCTGTGAGTGGGACTCTGATACTCAAGATGGACCGCTATTTAGAAACTGTGTTCTAACTCTATCCCTCTTTAAATAGGATCCCAATGCTTTCAATGGTGCAGAGTACTTTCCCATTACACATCCTACTTGCTGTGCAGTCATATTCCCAGATACTTAAATAGTGTGTAATTGCTGATGTCTGGTCCTCCGGTGTAATCGTAACCCAGGGCGATTGGTCAAGTGGTGCCATTACATCCCAAAACTACAGCAGAATGTCATCTGACATGAGGGCCAATCAGTTGCTTCTTCTAACTCTTGCCCTCTTTAAAAAGGAGCCCAATGCTTTCAATGGTGCAGTGTACTTTCCCATTGCACCTCCTACTCGCTGTGCAGTCATATTCACAGATAGTTACCTAGTGTGTAATTGCTGATGTCTGGTCCTCCGGTGTAATCGTCTCCCTGGGCGATTGGTCACGTGGTGCCATTACTTCACAAAGCTACAGCAGGATGTCATCTGACATGAGGGCCAATCAGTTGCCTAGTACGCAATAGGATACATGTCTCATCGTATAGAAAAGGGAGCAATGTAGACCGGATGCCCAGCTGAAGACTAAGGTGGTGAGATGAAAGGAACTAGGCCATTATTTGAGACTTATACATTTGTTTGAAGGAGTGGTTGATCATAACATTCTGGAGTTCTCTATAGGTTAACTGATAGGGATGTGCTGAAATTAAGATGTTAGAATCTGTTATTCATAGTTTTTCTTATTCCCACAAACCGTAGCATAAACCTTCCTCCCTTAACGTATCAGATCACTGAATTGCTATGGTGTACCATAACCTAAAACATTTCCTGTGAGAAGGGTACGTTATCTCTTGGCTGCCAAAGAGATCTTTCTATCCAAGTCCTCATATAGGTGCTCGAGTTGTGTAGAGAGTACTAGCAAATGAGGCATAGGATTGAAAGAAGTCTGCTAGGTTGAAATCTAAATTGAGAATATAATTTTCAGTGAGCTTTGGATTTTCACAATATTAGACACGCCATAGTACTAATAATTGACTCTTTATAGAAATCATTTTTTGGTAGTGTTGCAATTGGTTTGGAAATATTCAAGTTCTAAAAATGGACTAACAGTGGACTTTTCCATCTGCAGATTATACTGAATGGCCAGCAGAGGCAGTGTTGCAGAGGAATATTTCTCCGCTTGCTGAGAAAAAAAAAAAGCTCATTCCTCAGCCTTCTCCATGCCTCGATCAATAGATATGGTAAGTCAAACTCTCATTTAATCATTTTGCCATTAATTAAACGTTCATAGTATCTGATGGCTCTCAGTGCCTTTTAGTGGGGTCTTACGCATAAATATAATCTTCTAAGACGGTAGCAATATGAATGACGCTATGGCCATCATGATAGTTTCTCAAAGACTTTGACTGTCTATGTGGCTGACAAAATCTTCTTTAGAGAGTTTTGCAGGCAATATGTCCTCAGAGTTAATTACCATCTTTTAGGCTGGATCGAGGTGTCTTAGGTTAGAGCAATTGACTTACTTTCTGATGGAGGGAAGCTATTTAACCGTTTTCCCTGCTCTCTGTGAGTGGGACTCTGATACTCAAGATGGACCGCTATTTAGAAACTGTGTTCTAACTCTATCCCTCTTTAAATAGGATCCCAATGCTTTCAATGGTGCAGAGTACTTTCCCATTACACATCCTACTTGCTGTGCAGTCATATTCCCAGATATTTAAATAGTGTGTAATTGCTGATGTCTGGTCCTCCGGTGTAATCGTAACCCAGGGCGATTGGTCAAGTGGTGCCATTACATCCCAAAACTACAGCAGAATGTCATCTGACATGAGGGCCAATCAGTTGCTTCTTCTAACTCTTGCCCTCTTTAAATAGGAGCCCAATGCTTTCAATGGTGCAGTGTACTTTCCCATTGCACCTCCTACTCGCTGTGCAGTCATATTCACAGATAGTTACCTCGTGTGTAATTGCTGATGTCTGGTCCTCCGGTGTAATCGTCTCCCTGGGCGATTGGTCACGTGGTGCCATTACTTCACAAAGCTACAGCAGGATGTCATCTGACATGAGGGCCAATCAGTTGCCTAGTACGCAATAGGATACATGTCTCATCCTATAGAAAAGGGAGCAATGTAGACCGGATGCCCAGCTGAAGACTAAGGTGGTGAGATGAAAGGAACTAGGCCATTATTTGAGACTTATACATTTGTTTGAAGGAGTGGTTGATCATAACATTCTGGAGTTCTCTATAGGTTAACTGATAGGGATGTGCTGAAATTAAGATGTTAGAATCTGTTATTCATAGTTTTTCTTATTCCCACAAACCGTAGCATAAACCTTCCTCCCTTAACGTATCAGATCACTGAATTGCTATGGTGTACCATAACCTAAAACATTTCCTGTGAGAAGGGTACGTTATCTCTTGGCTGCCAAAGAGATCTTTCTGTCCAAGTCCTCATATAGGTGCTCGAGTTGTGTAGAGAGTACTAGCAAATGAGGCATAGGATTGAAAGAAGTCTGCTAGGTTGAAATCTAAATTGAGAATATAATTTTCAGTGAGCTTTGGATTTTCACAATATTAGACACGCCATAGTACTAATAATTGACTCTTTATAGAAATCATTTTTTGGTAGTGTTGCAATTGGTTTGGAAATATTCAAGTTCTAAAAATTGACTAACAGTGGACTTTTCCATCTGCAGATTATACTGAATGGCCAGCAGAGGCAGTGTTGCAGAGGAATATTTCTCCGCTTGCTGAGAAAAAAAAAAAGCTCATTCCTCAGCCTTCTCCATGCCTCGATCAATAGATATGGCAAGTCAAACTCTCATTTAATCATTTTGCCATTAATTAAACGTTCATAGTATCTGATGGCTCTCAGTGCCTTTTAGTGGGGTCTTACGCATAAATATAATCTTCTAAGACGGTAGCAATATGAATGACGCTATGGCCATCATGATAGTTTCTCAAAGACTTTGACTGTCTATGTGGCTGACAAAATCTTCTTTAGATAGTTTTGCAGGCAATATGTCCTCAGAGTTAATTACCATCTTTTAGGCTGGAACGAGGTGTCTTAGGTTAGAGCAATTGACTTACTTTCTGATGGAGGGAAGCTATTTAACCGTTTTCCCTGCTCTCTGTGAGTGGGACTCTGATACTCAAGATGGACCGCTATTTAGAAACTGTGTTCTAACTCTATCCCTCTTTAAATAGGATCCCAATGCTTTCAATGGTGCAGAGTACTTTCCCATTACACATCCTACTTGCTGTGCAGTCATATTCCCAGATACTTAAATAGTGTGTAATTGCTGATGTCTGGTCCTCCGGTGTAATCGTAACCCAGGGTGATTGGTCAAGTGGTGCCATTACATCCCAAAACTACAGCAGAATGTCATCTGACATGAGGGCCAATCAGTTGCTTCTTCTAACTCTTGCCCTCTTTAAAAAGGAGCCCAATGCTTTCAATGGTGCAGTGTACTTTCCCATTGCACCTCCTACTCGCTGTGCAGTCATATTCACAGATAGTTACCTAGTGTGTAATTGCTGATGTCTGGTCCTCCGGTGTAATCGTCTCCCTGGGCGATTGGTCACGTGGTGCCATTACTTCACAAAGCTACAGCAGGATGTCATCTGACATGAGGGCCAATCAGTTGCCTAGTACGCAAGAGGATACATGTCTCATCATATAGAAAAGGGAGCAATGTAGACCGGATGCCCAGCTGAAGACTAAGGTGGTGAGATGAAAGGAACTAGGCCATTATTTGAGACTTATACATTTGTTTGAAGGAGTGGTTGATCATAACATTCTGGAGTTCTCTATAGGTTAACTGATAGGGATGTGCTGAAATTAAGATGTTAGAATCTGTTATTCATAGTTTTTCTTATTCCCACAAACCGTAGCATAAACCTTCCTCCCTTAACGTATCAGATCACTGAATTGCTATGGTGTACCATAACCTAAAACATTTCCTGTGAGAAGGGTACGTTATCTCTTGGCTGCCAAAGAGATCTTTCTATCCAAGTCCTCATATAGGTGCTCGAGTTGTGTAGAGAGTACTAGCAAATGAGGCATAGGATTGAAAGAAGTCTGCTAGGTTGAAATCTAAATTGAGAATATAATTTTCAGTGAGCTTTGGATTTTCACAATATTAGACACGCCATAGTACTAATAATTGACTCTTTATAGAAATCATTTTTTGGTAGTGTTGCAATTGGTTTGGAAATATTCAAGTTCTAAAAATGGACTAACAGTGGACTTTTCCATCTGCAGATTATACTGAATGGCCAGCAGAGGCAGTGTTGCAGAGGAATATTTCTCCGCTTGCTGAGAAAAAAAAAAAGCTCATTCCTCAGCCTTCTCCATGCCTCGATCAATAGATATGGTAAGTCAAACTCTCATTTAATCATTTTGCCATTAATTAAACGTTCATAGTATCTGATGGCTCTCAGTGCCTTTTAGTGGGGTCTTACGCATAAATATAATCTTCTAAGACGGTAGCAATATGAATGACGCTATGGCCATCATGATAGTTTCTCAAAGACTTTGACTGTCTATGTGGCTGACAAAATCTTCTTTAGATAGTTTTGCAGACAATATGTCCTCAGAGTTAATTACCATCTTTTAGGCTGGAACGAGGTGTCTTAGGTTAGAGCAATTGACTTACTTTCTGATGGAGGGAAGCTATTTAACCGTTTTCCCTGCTCTCTGTGAGTGGGACTCTGATACTCAAGATGGACCGCTATTTAGAAACTGTGTTCTAACTCTATCCCTCTTTAAATAGGATCCCAATGCTTTCAATGGTGCAGAGTACTTTCCCATTACACATCCTACTTGCTGTGCAGTCATATTCCCAGATACTTAAATAGTGTGTAATTGCTGATGTCTGGTCCTCCGGTGTAATCGTAACCCAGGGCGATTGGTCAAGTGGTGCCATTACATCCCAAAACTACAGCAGAATGTCATCTGACATGAGGGCCAATCAGTTGC
The DNA here is from genome assembly GCF_964263255.1 of Lissotriton vulgaris. Taxonomy (NCBI): domain Eukaryota; kingdom Metazoa; phylum Chordata; class Amphibia; order Caudata; family Salamandridae; genus Lissotriton; species Lissotriton vulgaris. The sequence continues at coordinate 15,783 of NW_028253828.1, read as the reverse complement.
TTCTTTTAACTCTTGCCCTCTTTAAAAAGGAGCCCAATGCTTTCAATGGTGCAGTGTACTTTCCCATTGCACCTCCTACTCGCTGTGCAGTCATATTCACAGATAGTTACCTAGTGTGTAATTGCTGATGTCTGGTCCTCCGGTGTAATCGTCTCCCTGGGCGATTGGTCACGTGGTGCCATTACTTCACAAAGCTACAGCAGGATGTCATCTGACATGAGGGCCAATCAGTTGCCTAGTACGCAATAGGATACATGTCTCATCGTATAGAAAAGGGAGCAATGTAGACCGGATGCCCAGCTGAAGACTAAGGTGGTGAGATGGAAGGAACTAGGCCATTATTTGAGACTTATACATTTGTTTGAAGGAGTGGTTGATCATAACATTCTGGAGTTCTCTATAGGTTAACTGATAGGGATGTGCTGAAATTAAGATGTTAGAATCTGTTATTCATAGTTTTTCTTATTCCCACAAACCGTAGCATAAACCTTCCTCCCTTAACGTATCAGATCACTGAATTGCTATGGTGTACCATAACCTAAAACATTTCCTGTGAGAAGGGTACGTTATCTCTTGGCTGCCAAAGAGATCTTTCTATCCAAGTCCTCATATAGGTGCTCGAGTTGTGTAGAGAGTACTAGCAAATGAGGCATAGGATTGAAAGAAGTCTGCTAGGTTGAAATCTAAATTGAGAATATAATTTTCAGTGAGCTTTGGATTTTCACAATATTAGACACGCCATAGTACTAATAATTGACTCTTTATAGAAATCATTTTTTGGTAGTGTTGCAATTGGTTTGGAAATATTCAAGTTCTAAAAATGGACTAACAGTGGACTTTTCCATCTGCAGATTATACTGAATGGCCAGCAGAGGCAGTGTTGCAGAGGAATATTTCTCCGCTTGCTGAGAAAAAAAAAAAGCTCATTCCTCAGCCTTCTCCATGCCTCGATCAATAGATATGGTAAGTCAAACTCTCATTTAATCATTTTGCCATTAATTAAACGTTCATAGTATCTGATGGCTCTCAGTGCCTTTTAGTAGGGTCTTACGCATAAATATAATCTTCTAAGACGGTAGCAATATGAATGACGCTATGGCCATCATGATAGTTTCTCAAAGACTTTGACTGTCTATGTGGCTGACAAAATCTTCTTTAGATAGTTTTGCAGGCAATATGTCCTCAGAGTTAATTACCATCTTTTAGGCTGGAACGAGGTGTCTTAGGTTAGAGCAATTGACTTACTTTCTGATGGAGGGAAGCTATTTAACCGTTTTCCCTGCTCTCTGTGAGTGGGACTCTGATACTCAAGATGGACCGCTATTTAGAAACTGTGTTCTAACTCTATCCCTCTTTAAATAGGATCCCAATGCTTTCAATGGTGCAGAGTACTTTCCCATTACACATCCTACTTGCTGTGCAGTCATATTCCCAGATACTTAAATAGTGTGTAATTGCTGATGTCTGGTCCTCCGGTGTAATCGTAACCCAGGGCGATTGGTCAAGTGGTGCCATTACATCCCAAAACTACAGCAGAATGTCATCTGACATGAGGGCCAATCAGTTGCTTCTTCTAACTCTTGCCCTCTTTAAAAAGGAGCCCAATGCTTTCAATGGTGCAGTGTACTTTCCCATTGCACCTCCTACTCGCTGTGCAGTCATATTCACAGATAGTTACCTAGTGTGTAATTGCTGATGTCTGGTCCTCCGGTGTAATCGTCTCCCTGGGCGATTGGTCACGTGGTGCCATTACTTCACAAAGCTACAGCAGGATGTCATCTGACATGAGGGCCAATCAGTTGCCTAGTACGCAATAGGATACATGTCTCATCGTATAGAAAAGGGAGCAATGTAGACCGGATGCCCAGCTGAAGACTAAGGTGGTGAGATGAAAGGAACTTGGCCATTATTTGAGACTTATACATTTGTTTGAAGGAGTGGTTGATCATAACATTCTGGAGTTCTCTATAGGTTAACTGATAGGGATGTGCTGAAATTAAGATGTTAGAATCTGTTATTCATAGTTTTTCTTATTCCCACAAACCGTAGCATAAACCTTCCTCCCTTAACGTATCAGATCACTGAATTGCTATGGTGTACCATAACCTAAAACATTTCCTGTGAGAAGGGTACGTTATCTCTTGGCTGCCAAAGAGATCTTTCTATCCAAGTCCTCATATAGGTGCTCGAGTTGTGTAGAGAGTACTAGCAAATGAGGCATAGGATTGAAAGAAGTCTGCTAGGTTGAAATCTAAATTGAGAATATAATTTTCAGTGAGCTTTGGATTTTCACAATATTAGACACGCCATAGTACTAATAATTGACTCTTTATAGAAATCATTTTTTGGTAGTGTTGCAATTGGTTTGGAAATATTCAAGTTCTAAAAATGGACTAACAGTGGACTTTTCCATCTGCAGATTATACTGAATGGCCAGCAGAGGCAGTGTTGCAGAGGAATATTTCTCCGCTTGCTGAGAAAAAAAAAAAGCTCATTCCTCAGCCTTCTCCATGCCTCGATCAATAGATATGGTAAGTCAAACTCTCATTTAATCATTTTGCCATTAATTAAACGTTCATAGTATCTGATGGCTCTCAGTGCCTTTTAGTGGGGTCTTACGCATAAATATAATCTTCTAAGACGGTAGCAATATGAATGACGCTATGGCCATCATGATAGTTTCTCAAAGACTTTGACTGTCTATGTGGCTGACAAAATCTTCTTTAGATAGTTTTGCAGGCAATATGTCCTCAGAGTTAATTACCATCTTTTAGGCTGGAACGAGGTGTCTTAGGTTAGAGCAATTGACTTACTTTCTGATGGAGGGAAGCTATTTAACCGTTTTCCCTGCTCTCTGTGAGTGGGACTCTGATACTCAAGATGGACCGCTATTTAGAAACTGTGTTCTAACTCTATCCCTCTTTAAATAGGATCCCAATGCTTTCAATGGTGCAGAGTACTTTCCCATTACACATCCTACTTGCTGTGCAGTCATATTCCCAGATACTTAAATAGTGTGTAATTGCTGATGTCTGGTCCTCCGGTGTAATCGTAACCCAGGGCGATTGGTCAAGTGGTGCCATTACATCCCAAAACTACAGCAGAATGTCATCTGACATGAGGGCCAATCAGTTGCTTCTTCTAACTCTTGCCCTCTTTAAAAAGGAGCCCAATGCTTTCAATGGTGCAGTGTACTTTCCCATTGCACCTCCTACTCGCTGTGCAGTCATATTCACAGATAGTTACCTAGTGTGTAATTGCTGATGTCTGGTCCTCCGGTGTAATCGTCTCCCTGGGCGATTGGTCACGTGGTGCCATTACTTCACAAAGCTACAGCAGGATGTCATCTGACATGAGGGCCAATCAGTTGCCTAGTACGCAATAGGATACATGTCTCATCGTATAGAAAAGGGAGCAATGTAGACCGGATGCCCAGCTGAAGACTAAGGTGGTGAGATGGAAGGAACTAGGCCATTATTTGAGACTTATACATTTGTTTGAAGGAGTGGTTGATCATAACATTCTGGAGTTCTCTATAGGTTAACTGATAGGGATGTGCTGAAATTAAGATGTTAGAATCTGTTATTCATAGTTTTTCTTATTCCCACAAACCGTAGCATAAACCTTCCTCCCTTAACGTATCAGATCACTGAATTGCTATGGTGTACCATAACCTAAAACATTTCCTGTGAGAAGGGTACGTTATCTTTTGGCTGCCAAAGAGATCTTTCTATCCAAGTCCTCATATAGGTGCTCGAGTTGTGTAGAGAGTACTAGCAAATGAGGCATAGGATTGAAAGAAGTCTGCTAGGTTGAAATCTAAATTGAGAATATAATTTTCAGTGAGCTTTGGATTTTCACAATATTAGACACGCCATAGTACTAATAATTGACTCTTTATAGAAATCATTTTTTGGTAGTGTTGCAATTGGTTTGGAAATATTCAAGTTCTAAAAATTGACTAACAGTGGACTTTTCCATCTGCAGATTATACTGAATGGCCAGCAGAGGCAGTGTTGCAGAGGAATATTTCTCCGCTTGCTGAGAAAAAAAAAAGCTCATTCCTCAGCCTTCTCCATGCCTCGATCAATAGATATGGTAAGTCAAACTCTCATTTAATCATTTTGCCATTAATTAAACGTTCATAGTATCTGATGGCTCTCAGTGCCTTTTAGTGGGGTCTTACGCATAAATATAATCTTCTAAGACGGTAGCAATATGAATGACGCTATGGCCATCATGATAGTTTCTCAAAGACTTTGACTGTCTATGTGGCTGACAAAATCTTCTTTAGATAGTTTTGCAGGCAATATGTCCTCAGAGTTAATTACCATCTTTTAGGCTGGAACGAGGTGTCTTAGGTTAGAGCAATTGACTTACTTTCTGATGGAGGGAAGCTATTTAACCGTTTTCCCTGCTCTCTGTGAGTGGGACTCTGATACTCAAGATGGACCGCTATTTAGAAACTGTGTTCTAACTCTATCCCTCTTTAAATAGGATCCCAATGCTTTCAATGGTGCAGAGTACTTTCCCATTACACATCCTACTTGCTGTGCAGTCATATTCCCAGATACTTAAATAGTGTGTAATTGCTGATGTCTGGTCCTCCGGTGTAATCGTAACCCAGGGCGATTGGTCAAGTGGTGCCATTACATCCCAAAACTACAGCAGAATGTCATCTGACATGAGGGCCAATCAGTTGCTTCTTCTAACTCTTGCCCTCTTTAAAAAGGAGCCCAATGCTTTCAATGGTGCAGTGTACTTTCCCATTGCACCTCCTACTCGCTGTGCAGTCATATTCACAGATAGTTACCTAGTGTGTAATTGCTGATGTCTGGTCCTCCGGTGTAATCGTCTCCCTGGGCGATTGGTCACGTGGTGCCATTACTTCACAAAGCTACAGCAGGATGTCATCTGACATGAGGGCCAATCAGTTGCCTAGTACGCAATAGGATACATGTCTCATCGTATAGAAAAGGGAGCAATGTAGACCGGATGCCCAGCTGAAGACTAAGGTGGTGAGATGAAAGGAACTAGGCCATTATTTGAGACTTATACATTTGTTTGAAGGAGTGGTTGATCATAACATTCTGGAGTTCTCTATAGGTTAACTGATAGGGATGTGCTGAAATTAAGATGTTAGAATCTGTTATTCATAGTTTTTCTTATTCCCACAAACCGTAGCATAAACCTTCCTCCCTTAACGTATCAGATCACTGAATTGCTATGGTGTACCATAACCTAAAACATTTCCTGTGAGAAGGGTACGTTATCTCTTGGCTGCCAAAGAGATCTTTCTATCCAAGTCCTCATATAGGTGCTCGAGTTGTGTAGAGAGTACTAGCAAATGAGGCATAGGATTGAAAGAAGTCTGCTAGGTTGAAATCTAAATTGAGAATATAATTTTCAGTGAGCTTTGGATTTTCACAATATTAGACACGCCATAGTACTAATAATTGACTCTTTATAGAAATCATTTTTTGGTAGTGTTGCAATTGGTTTGGAAATATTCAAGTTCTAAAAATTGACTAACAGTGGACTTTTCCATCTGCAGATTATACTGAATGGCCAGCAGAGGCAGTGTTGCAGAGGAATATTTCTCCGCTTGCTGAGAAAAAAAAAAAGCTCATTCCTCAGCCTTCTCCATGCCTCGATCAATAGATATGGCAAGTCAAACTCTCATTTAATCATTTTGCCATTAATTAAACGTTCATAGTATCTGATGGCTCTCAGTGCCTTTTAGTGGGGTCTTACGCATAAATATAATCTTCTAAGACGGTAGCAATATGAATGACACTATGGCCATCATGATAGTTTCTCAAAGACTTTGACTGTCTATGTGGCTGACAAAATCTTCTTTAGATAGTTTTGCAGGCAATATGTCCTCAGAGTTAATTACCATCTTTTAGGCTGGAACGAGGTGTCTTAGGTTAGAGCAATTGACTTACTTTCTGATGGAGGGAAGCTATTTAACCGTTTTCCCTGCTCTCTGTGAGTGGGACTCTGATACTCAAGATGGACCGCTATTTAGAAACTGTGTTCTAACTCTATCCCTCTTTAAATAGGATCCCAATGCTTTCAATGGTGCAGAGTACTTTCCCATTACACATCCTACTTGCTGTGCAGTCATATTCCCAGATACTTAAATAGTGTGTAATTGCTGATGTCTGGTCCTCCGGTGTAATCGTAACCCAGGGCGATTGGTCAAGTGGTGCCATTACATCCCAAAACTACAGCAGAATGTCATCTGACATGAGGGCCAATCAGTTGCTTCTTCTAACTCTTGCCCTCTTTAAAAAGGAGCCCAATGCTTTCAATGGTGCAGTGTACTTTCCCATTGCACCTCCTACTCGCTGTGCAGTCATATTCACAGATAGTTACCTAGTGTGTAATTGCTGATGTCTGGTCCTCCGGTGTAATCGTCTCCCTGGGCGATTGGTCACGTGGTGCCATTACTTCACAAAGCTACAGCAGGATGTCATCTGACATGAGGGCCAATCAGTTGCCTAGTACGCAATAGGATACATGTCTCATCATATAGAAAAGGGAGCAATGTAGACCGGATGCCCAGCTGAAGACTAAGGTGGTGAGATGAAAGGAACTAGGCCATTATTTGAGACTTATACATTTGTTTGAAGGAGTGGTTGATCATAACATTCTGGAGTTCTCTATAGGTTAACTGATAGGGATGTGCTGAAATTAAGATGTTAGAATCTGTTATTCATAGTTTTTCTTATTCCCACAAACCGTAGCATAAACCTTCCTCCCTTAACGTATCAGATCACTGAATTGCTATGGTGTACCATAACCTAAAACATTTCCTGTGAGAAGGGTACGTTATCTCTTGGCTGCCAAAGAGATCTTTCTATCCAAGTCCTCATATAGGTGCTCGAGTTGTGTAGAGAGTACTAGCAAATGAGGCATAGGATTGAAAGAAGTCTGCTAGGTTGAAATCTAAATTGAGAATATAATTTTCAGTGAGCTTTGGATTTTCACAATATTAGACACGCCATAGTACTAATAATTGACTCTTTATAGAAATCATTTTTTGGTAGTGTTGCAATTGGTTTGGAAATATTCAAGTTCTAAAAATGGACTAACAGTGGACTTTTCCATCTGCAGATTATACTGAATGGCCAGCAGAGGCAGTGTTGCAGAGGAATATTTCTCCGCTTGCTGAGAAAAAAAAAAAGCTCATTCCTCAGCCTTCTCCATGCCTCGATCAATAGATATGGTAAGTCAAACTCTCATTTAATCATTTTGCCATTAATTAAACGTTCATAGTATCTGATGGCTCTCAGTGCCTTTTAGTGGGGTCTTACGCATAAATATAATCTTCTAAGACGGTAGCAATATGAATGACGCTATGGCCATCATGATAGTTTCTCAAAGACTTTGACTGTCTATGTGGCTGACAAAATCTTCTTTAGATAGTTTTGCAGGCAATATGTCCTCAGAGTTAATTACCATCTTTTAGGCTGGAACGAGGTGTCTTAGGTTAGAGCAATTGACTTACTTTCTGATGGAGGGAAGCTATTTAACCGTTTTCCCTGCTCTCTGTGAGTGGGACTCTGATACTCAAGATGGACCGCTATTTAGAAACTGTGTTCTAACTCTATCCCTCTTTAAATAGGATCCCAATGCTTTCAATGGTGCAGAGTACTTTCCCATTACACATCCTACTTGCTGTGCAGTCATATTCCCAGATACTTAAATAGTGTGTAATTGCTGATGTCTGGTCCTCCGGTGTAATCGTAACCCAGGGCGATTGGTCAAGTGGTGCCATTACATCCCAAAACTACAGCAGAATGTCATCTGACATGAGGGCCAATCAGTTGCTTCTTCTAACTCTTGCCCTCTTTAAAAAGGAGCCCAATGCTTTCAATGGTGCAGTGTACTTTCCCATTGCACCTCCTACTCGCTGTGCAGTCATATTCACAGATAGTTACCTAGTGTGTAATTGCTGATGTCTGGTCCTCCGGTGTAATCGTCTCCCTGGGCGATTGGTCACGTGGTGCCATTACTTCACAAAGCTACAGCAGGATGTCATCTGACATGAGGGCCAATCAGTTGCCTAGTACGCAATAGGATACATGTCTCATCGTATAGAAAAGGGAGCAATGTAGACCGGATGCCCAGCTGAAGACTAAGGTGGTGAGATGAAAGGAACTAGGCCATTATTTGAGACTTATACATTTGTTTGAAGGAGTGGTTGATCATAACATTCTGGAGTTCTCTATAGGTTAACTGATAGGGATGTGCTGAAATTAAGATGTTAGAATCTGTTATTCATAGTTTTTCTTATTCCCACAAACCGTAGCATAAACCTTCCTCCCTTAACGTATCAGATCACTGAATTGCTATGGTGTACCATAACCTAAAACATTTCCTGTGAGAAGGGTACGTTATCTCTTGGCTGCCAAAGAGATCTTTCTATCCAAGTCCTCATATAGGTGCTCGAGTTGTGTAGAGAGTACTAGCAAATGAGGCATAGGATTGAAAGAAGTCTGCTAGGTTGAAATCTAAATTGAGAATATAATTTTCAGTGAGCTTTGGATTTTCACAATATTAGACACGCCATAGTACTAATAATTGACTCTTTATAGAAATCATTTTTTGGTAGTGTTGCAATTGGTTTGGAAATATTCAAGTTCTAAAAATGGACTAACAGTGGACTTTTCCATCTGCAGATTATACTGAATGGCCAGCAGAGGCAGTGTTGCAGAGGAATATTTCTCCGCTTGCTGAGAAAAAAAAAAAGCTCATTCCTCAGCCTTCTCCATGCCTCGATCAATAGATATGGTAAGTCAAACTCTCATTTAATCATTTTGCCATTAATTAAACGTTCATAGTATCTGATGGCTCTCAGTGCCTTTTAGTGGGGTCTTACGCATAAATATAATCTTCTAAGACGGTAGCAATATGAATGACGCTATGGCCATCATGATAGTTTCTCAAAGACTTTGACTGTCTATGTGGCTGACAAAATCTTCTTTAGATAGTTTTGCAGGCAATATGTCCTCAGAGTTAATTACCATCTTTTAGGCTGGAACGAGGTGTCTTAGGTTAGAGCAATTGACTTACTTTCTGATGGAGGGAAGCTATTTAACCGTTTTCCCTGCTCTCTGTGAGTGGGACTCTGATACTCAAGATGGACCGCTATTTAGAAACTGTGTTCTAACTCTATCCCTCTTTAAATAGGATCCCAATGCTTTCAATGGTGCAGAGTACTTTCTCATTACACATCCTACTTGCTGTGCAGTCATATTCCCAGATACTTAAATAGTGTGTAATTGCTGATGTCTGGTCCTCCGGTGTAATCGTAACCCAGGGCGATTGGTCAAGTGGTGCCATTACATCCCAAAACTACAGCAGAATGTCATCTGACATGAGGGCCAATCAGTTGCTTCTTCTAACTCTTGCCCTCTTTAAAAAGGAGCCCAATGCTTTCAATGGTGCAGTGTACTTTCCCATTGCACCTCCTACTCGCTGTGCAGTCATATTCACAGATAGTTACCTAGTGTGTAATTGCTGATGTCTGGTCCTCCGGTGTAATCGTCTCCCTGGGCGATTGGTCACGTGGTGCCATTACTTCACAAAGCTACAGCAGGATGTCATCTGACATGAGGGCCAATCAGTTGCCTAGTACGCAATAGGATACATGTCTCATCGTATAGAAAAGGGAGCAATGTAGACCGGATGCCCAGCTGAAGACTAAGGTGGTGAGATGGAAGGAACTAGGCCATTATTTGAGACTTATACATTTGTTTGAAGGAGTGGTTGATCATAACATTCTGGAGTTCTCTATAGGTTAACTGATAGGGATGTGCTGAAATTAAGATGTTAGAATCTGTTATTCATAGTTTTTCTTATTCCCACAAACCGTAGCATAAACCTTCCTCCCTTAACGTATCAGATCACTGAATTGCTATGGTGTACCATAACCTAAAACATTTCCTGTGAGAAGGGTACGTTATCTCTTGGCTGCCAAAGAGATCTTTCTATCCAAGTCCTCATATAGGTGCTCGAGTTGTGTAGAGAGTACTAGCAAATGAGGCATAGGATTGAAAGAAGTCTGCTAGGTTGAAATCTAAATTGAGAATATAATTTTCAGTGAGCTTTGGATTTTCACAATATTAGACACGCCATAGTACTAATAATTGACTCTTTATAGAAATCATTTTTTGGTAGTGTTGCAATTGGTTTGGAAATATTCAAGTTCTAAAAATGGACTAACAGTGGACTTTTCCATCTGCAGATTATACTGAATGGCCAGCAGAGGCAGTGTTGCAGAGGAATATTTCTCCGCTTGCTGAGAAAAAAAAAAAGCTCATTCCTCAGCCTTCTCCATGCCTCGATCAATAGATATGGTAAGTCAAACTCTCATTTAATCATTTTGCCATTAATTAAACGTTCATAGTATCTGATGGCTCTCAGTGCCTTTTAGTGGGGTCTTACGCATAAATATAATCTTCTAAGACGGTAGCAATATGAATGACGCTATGGCCATCATGATAGTTTCTCAAAGACTTTGACTGTCTATGTGGCTGACAAAATCTTCTTTAGATAGTTTTGCAGGCAATATGTCCTCAGAGTTAATTACCATCTTTTAGGCTGGAACGAGGTGTCTTAGGTTAGAGCAATTGACTTACTTTCTGATGGAGGGAAGCTATTTAACCGTTTTCCCTGCTCTCTGTGAGTGGGACTCTGATACTCAAGATGGACCGCTATTTAGAAACTGTGTTCTAACTCTATCCCTCTTTAAATAGGATCCCAATGCTTTCAATGGTGCAGAGTACTTTCCCATTACACATCCTACTTGCTGTGCAGTCATATTCCCAGATACTTAAATAGTGTGTAATTGCTGATGTCTGGTCCTCCGGTGTAATCGTAACCCAGGGCGATTGGTCAAGTGGTGCCATTACATCCCAAAACTACAGCAGAATGTCATCTGACATGAGGGCCAATCAGTTGCTTCTTCTAACTCTTGCCCTCTTTAAAAAGGAGCCCAATGCTTTCAATGGTGCAGTGTACTTTCCCATTGCACCTCCTACTCGCTGTGCAGTCATATTCACAGATAGTTACCTAGTGTGTAATTGCTGATGTCTGGTCCTCCGGTGTAATCGTCTCCCTGGGCGATTGGTCACGTGGTGCCATTACTTCACAAAGCTACAGCAGGATGTCATCTGACATGAGGGCCAATCAGTTGCCTAGTACGCAATAGGATACATGTCTCATCGTATAGAAAAGGGAGCAATGTAGACCGGATGCCCAGCTGAAGACTAAGGTGGTGAGATGAAAGGAACTAGGCCATTATTTGAGACTTATACATTTGTTTGAAGGAGTGGTTGATCATAACATTCTGGAGTTCTCTATAGGTTAACTGATAGGGATGTGCTGAAATTAAGATGTTAGAATCTGTTATTCATAGTTTTTCTTATTCCCACAAACCGTAGCATAAACCTTCCTCCCTTAACGTATCAGATCACTGAATTGCTATGGTGTACCATAACCTAAAACATTTCCTGTGAGAAGGGTACGTTATCTCTTGGCTGCCAAAGAGATCTTTCTATCCAAGTCCTCATATAGGTGCTCGAGTTGTGTAGAGAGTACTAGCAAATGAGGCATAGGATTGAAAGAAGTCTGCTAGGTTGAAATCTAAATTGAGAATATAATTTTCAGTGAGCTTTGGATTTTCACAATATTAGACACGCCATAGTACTAATAATTGACTCTTTATAGAAATCATTTTTTGGTAGTGTTGCAATTGGTTTGGAAATATTCAAGTTCTAAAAATGGACTAACAGTGGACTTTTCCATCTGCAGATTATACTGAATGGCCAGCAGAGGCAGTGTTGCAGAGGAATATTTCTCCGCTTGCTGAGAAAAAAAAAAAGCTCATTCCTCAGCCTTCTCCATGCCTCGATCAATAGATATGGTAAGTCAAACTCTCATTTAATCATTTTGCCATTAATTAAACGTTCATAGTATCTGATGGCTCTCAGTGCCTTTTAGTGGGGTCTTACGCATAAATATAATCTTCTAAGACGGTAGCAATATGAATGACGCTATGGCCATCATGATAGTTTCTCAAAGACTTTGACTGTCTATGTGGCTGACAAAATCTTCTTTAGATAGTTTTGCAGGCAATATGTCCTCAGAGTTAATTACCATCTTTTAGGCTGGAACGAGGTGTCTTAGGTTAGAGCAATTGACTTACTTTCTGATGGAGGGAAGCTATTTAACCGTTTTCCCTGCTCTCTGTGAGTGGGACTCTGATACTCAAGATGGACCGCTATTTAGAAACTGTGTTCTAACTCTATCCCTCTTTAAATAGGATCCCAATGCTTTCAATGGTGCAGAGTACTTTCTCATTACACATCCTACTTGCTGTGCAGTCATATTCCCAGATACTTAAATAGTGTGTAATTGCTGATGTCTGGTCCTCCGGTGTAATCGTAACCCAGGGCGATTGGTCAAGTGGTGCCATTACATCCCAAAACTACAGCAGAATGTCATCTGACATGAGGGCCAATCAGTTGCTTCTTCTAACTCTTGCCCTCTTTAAAAAGGAGCCCAATGCTTTCAATGGTGCAGTGTACTTTCCCATTGCACCTCCTACTCGCTGTGCAGTCATATTCACAGATAGTTACCTAGTGTGTAATTGCTGATGTCTGGTCCTCCGGTGTAATCGTCTCCCTGGGCGATTGGTCACGTGGTGCCATTACTTCACAAAGCTACAGCAGGATGTCATCTGACATGAGGGCCAATCAGTTGCCTAGTACGCAATAGGATACATGTCTCATCGTATAGAAAAGGGAGCAATGTAGACCGGATGCCCAGCTGAAGACTAAGGTGGTGAGATGGAAGGAACTAGGCCATTATTTGAGACTTATACATTTGTTTGAAGGAGTGGTTGATCATAACATTCTGGAGTTCTCTATAGGTTAACTGATAGGGATGTGCTGAAATTAAGATGTTAGAATCTGTTATTCATAGTTTTTCTTATTCCCACAAACCGTAGCATAAACCTTCCTCCCTTAACGTATCAGATCACTGAATTGCTATGGTGTACCATAACCTAAAACATTTCCTGTGAGAAGGGTACGTTATCTCTTGGCTGCCAAAGAGATCTTTCTATCCAAGTCCTCATATAGGTGCTCGAGTTGTGTAGAGAGTACTAGCAAATGAGGCATAGGATTGAAAGAAGTCTGCTAGGTTGAAATCTAAATTGAGAATATAATTTTCAGTGAGCTTTGGATTTTCACAATATTAGACACGCCATAGTACTAATAATTGACTCTTTATAGAAATCATTTTTTGGTAGTGTTGCAATTGGTTTGGAAATATTCAAGTTCTAAAAATGGACTAACAGTGGACTTTTCCATCTGCAGATTATACTGAATGGCCAGCAGAGGCAGTGTTGCAGAGGAATATTTCTCCGCTTGCTGAGAAAAAAAAAAAGCTCATTCCTCAGCCTTCTCCATGCCTCGATCAATAGATATGGTAAGTCAAACTCTCATTTAATCATTTTGCCATTAATTAAACGTTCATAGTATCTGATGGCTCTCAGTGCCTTTTAGTGGGGTCTTACGCATAAATATAATCTTCTAAGACGGTAGCAATATGAATGACGCTATGGCCATCATGATAGTTTCTCAAAGACTTTGACTGTCTATGTGGCTGACAAAATCTTCTTTAGATAGTTTTGCAGGCAATATGTCCTCAGAGTTAATTACCATCTTTTAGGCTGGAACGAGGTGTCTTAGGTTAGAGCAATTGACTTACTTTCTGATGGAGGGAAGCTATTTAACCGTTTTCCCTGCTCTCTGTGAGTGGGACTCTGATACTCAAGATGGACCGCTATTTCTATTTAGAAACTGTGTTCTAACTCTATCCCTCTTTAAATAGGATCCCAATGCTTTCAATGGTGCAGAGTACTTTCCCATTACTCATCCTACTTGCTGTGCAGTCCTATTCCCAGATACTTAAATAGTGTGTAATTGCTGATGTCTGGTCCTCCGGTGTAATCGTCACCCAGGGCGATTGGTCAAGTGGTGCCATTACATCCCAAAACTACAGCAGAATGTCATCTGACATGAGGGCCAATCAGTTGATTCTTCTAACTCTAGCCCTCTTTAAATAGGAGCCCAATGCTTTCAATGGTGCAGTGTACTTTCCCATTGCAACTCCTACTCGCTGTGCAGTCATATTCACTGATAGTTACCTAGTGTGTAATTGCTGATGTCTGGTCCTCCGGTGTAATCGTCTCCCAGGGCGATTGGTCACGTGGTGCCATTACTTCACAAAGCTACAGCAGGATGTCCTCTGACATGAGGGCCAATCAGTTTCCTAGTACGCAATAGGATACATGTCTCATCGTATAGAAAAGGGAGCAATGTAGACAGGATGCCCAGCTGAAGACTAAGGTGGTGAGATGAAAGGAACTAGGCCATTATTTGAGACTTATACATTTGTTTGAAGGAGTGGTTGATCATAACATTCTGGAGTTCTCTATAGGTTAACTGATAGGGATGTGCTGAAATTAAGGTGTTAGAATCTGTTATTCATAGTTGTTCTTATTCCCACAAACCGTAGCATAAACCTTCCTCCCTTAACGTATCAGATCACTGAATTGCTATGGTGTACCATAACCAAAATATTTCCTGTGAGAAGGGTACGTTATCTCTTGGCTGCCAAAGAGATCTTTCTATCCAAGTCCTCATATAGGTGCTAGAGTTGTGTAGAGAGTACTAGCAAATGAGGCATAGGATTGAAAGAAGTCTGCTAGGTTGAAATCTAAATTGAGAATATCATTTTTAGTGAGCTTTGGATTTTCACAATATTAGACACGCCATAGTACTAATAATTGACTCTTTATAGAAATCATTTTTTGGTAGTGTTGCATTTGGTTTGGAAATATTCAAGTTCTAAAAATTGACTAACAGTGGACTTTTCCATCTGCAGATTATACTGAATGGCCAGCAGAGGCAGTGTTGCAGAGGAATATTTCTCCGCTTGCTGAGAAAAAAAAAATAAAGAAAGCTCATTCTTCAGCCTTCTCCATGCCTCGATCAATAGATATGGTAAGTCAAACTCTCATTTAATCATTTTGCCATTAATTAAACGTTCTTAGTATCTGATGGCTCTCAGTGCCTTTTAGTGGGGTCTTACGCATAAATATAATCTTCTAAGACGGTAGCAATATGAATGACGCTATGGCCATCATGATAGTTTCTCAAAGACTTTGACTGTCTATGGGGCTGACAAAATCTTCTTTAGATAGTTTTGCAGGCAATATGTCCTCAGAGTTAATTACCATCTTTTAGGCTGGAACGAGGTGTCTTAGGTTAGAGCAATTGACTTACTTTCTGATGGAGGGAAGCTATTTAACCGGTTTCCCTGCTCTCTGTGAGTGGGACTCTGATACTCAAGATGGACCGCTATTTAGAAACTGTGTTCTAACTCTATCCCTCTTTAAATAGGATCCCAATGCTTTTAATGGTGCAGAGTACTTTCCCATTACTCATCCTACTTGCTGTGCAGTCCTATTCCCAGATACTTAAATAGTGTGTAATTGCTGATGTCTGGTCCTCCGGTGTAATCGTCACCCAGGGCGATTGGTCAAGTGGTGCCATTACATCCCAAAACTACAGCAGAATGTCAACTGACATGAGGGCCAATCAGTTGATTCTTCTAACTCTAGCCCTCTTTAAATAGGAGCCCAATGCTTTCAATGGTGCAGTGTACTTTCCCATTGCAACTCCTACTCGCTGTGCAGTC